>NW_017100630.1:562339-579636 GCF_001263275.1 Habropoda laboriosa
GCTACTTGACAAGAAGAATATCGCAATTCAAAATAGAGCTGTTTTAATCCTTCTTCAAATATTAGGCAACACACAGGAGCAATATTTTGTTAGAGACCCCAAAATCCAAAGACTGTCAGCTAATTTGTAAAAGAAAAAAATGTTGGCATTGCTAAATGGTTGGGTGATTAATAACTTTCCACCATGAAACATTTCAAACCGATTTTCTGAAAAATATACTTTTGTTAAATGTCACTCTTCTAGCAAGCCGAGGATATAACACTTTGTGTATGAATATAACGGGTGTCCCAATACATACGAACGCCGGTGTAAGTACTCTTTGGCAGGAAAGAAAATGGGATAATACGTGTATGAGCTACTAGCGAAGTATTTAATTCGTGATATCAAAATTTGAACAGAGAATTACGCGAATTTTCTACAGTGAATAAGATCATTTTTACATTATCACTATAATATTAACACAGATGTAACTAAATAGATATTACTTTTTGCCTTCTCCATAAATTTCCTGCACAGTTATTTTAATTACAAGTAACCATGCTCGATGGAATACTTAACAAAAATAAATGAAATTGTTGAATATTTTGCGAGTATAAATTTTAACTTGTATATCTAGATTGGATCAAATCCATCACTACAAGAAAATCCATACTCCAGCCATTACGTCACTCTGTTTCTACCGATTGGAAAACTTCTAATTAATGGTTCTGCAATTCGGCTTGCTAATTTTTCTTCCATTTAATCAGCCAGTAATATTTGAGAAAATTTCAGGGCAAAATTCGCGTGTGAGTTTAATGCATATGAGATATGAGAAAAGATTTCATGAAACTTTTCAAACCGGTAAAAATGATCGAATCTGTTAAATAAATCTCCTTTTCTCCTGAATCCGTTTTGTATCGTTTCCAAATGTTTTTTTAAACAGTAACAGAGTGTCTATTGTTTCGTATAACGTGAATAAATAATTTCTTTTAAAACATTAACGAGATGAAAGATTTTTAAATACATAAAAATAAAAAAAACAGATATTTCAGGAATCGCATCGTAAAATATTTTCATCGTTAATATTGCTATTGTGAAGGTATTTATGGCATTTACGTTACCAGCAATATTCAATCAACAATAATAGTACTAAATACTTCTTTTACGAATTTCAGAAAAAAATGTTTTTTACAGGTTTAAATGTTTGACATTTAAGTTCATCATTCCTGTAATTATCAATAACAGGAATTTTATAGTCGATAAGGAATAGTACTATAACGAATCCAAAGCATCTGAATTTAAATAAAATTAATATGTGTTGCAAATTTGTTCAAATATTAAATTAGGCTGTAATAGTATTTGTACATGAGGTAGAGTCAATAATTAGCTTCAATGAAACGATGAAAATTATAAATCAGAGTACACAGGGCTTCGCTGCAGCTGTTAAGGCGTAAAAGTATAGAAATATTTGGCAATTAAACGGTTTACGGCCGGCAGCATAGGAAACTAAATGTCAGGTCATAAACGTTGGTACCGTTAGAGAAAGTTTTCCTTGATTTCTAATCTTTACCACCCCAACTTTTGCATGACACACCACCCTATCCAGCTTTACTCGTTTCCACATCTACTTTAAATGCACAGTCAAGAAAAGTGTGATCGTAATTTTTGTAAGACATTTTTCGTACATCCCAAGCAGAATCACGGGACAATTCTTTAACCATAGACAATACATTTATTTCTCAGGAATGAAATAATTCCACGGTAAAAAATATAGTTTCATGTTTCAAACTATAAACGGCGAATCCGTTTCTTTTTCATTTGTCCCATATACCTTTCTATCTAAAACTGTTAAGGCGTATCCTGTAGCCGGATTTATGGCAGCGAGTCAAGTGGTCGCCGTCGCAGGCAAATATCGCTTTCTCAAAACACCACAAGTGTTTATTGCGTTGCCTGCGACACTTAGTCCCTAGGACCAGACCCTGCCATAAATCCTGGAGTCTCCGAACGGAAAATAGAAAAGTGGTCCACGACTTTTGCCAACGTCGATGGCCCACTTGACTTTAACAAAGCCTAGAAAAGCGGAGATTCCACAGGATTCCCACGCATCCGTCCACCGAACACCTTCTCCGGTCGTTGTCTACCCCACCCTAAGATAACGCGCTAAATGGAGGGAGGTTGTGATGCACCGGAGTAAACTGATTGGTGATTTAGAAAAAGAAAAATCACCAATCAGGGTGTTTTTGGGAAAATAGGAGTCTTCGTCGAGGGAAACCGCAGAGACTCCAGCAGAAACACTTGGCCACTCGCAAGAAAAACACCTCTCCCTTCGCTTAGTGTTTCTTAGTGTTTCTGAAAATTTAGTGTTTCAATCAAGAAACTGGTCCTTCGAAGCCTTACAACATTAGTCGGCACACACGTGCAAAAACCGGCAAAGCTTGAACGATCGAAAGATCAACCGCAAGCCCTAACAAAAACCAACGTTAACATTTTCTATAAAAATAACATAAAATTAGAAATGAAATAATTCAAACGTAAAAAATATAGCTTTCTGTTTAAAACTATCAGTTGTCTACAACAAATGGTGTTGCTTCGCAAGAAATCGCGACGAAACCTCGGTCTGACGGATTATCGTCACAAACTTGTTCAGTTACACTTGGCCGCCAGACCGAGGTACCGGGCCTCTCGCGCGTACCGTGCCCCTCGTAAAGAGGTCACATGCGCGGTGGAAATTCACGCGGCAACCCCTGGGAAAAATCCAAAAAAGGGGGTTTTCTAATGTTAAGCAACAATCCCTTTCCCTCGGAAGGAGCTGCGTCCCACCTAAACAATCTCCACCAATGAAGAGTCAGCACCTACACCCCCCCAGAGGAAACGGCCACCAATCAGCAACTGGCCGAGCTGATAAAACCAAGGACACGAAGCAGAAGCGCGTCTTTTTTGGTAGTCTTTGGCAGTTGGTCTTACACAAAATAGTATTTTGAAGTCCCGTCGCGATATCACCTTAAGTATCACTCTTGTTGTAAATTAAAGTAGTTCTTAGCATTTCACACTGAATGAATCAAGGTGTGAATAAACTCGCGTGGCGGTTCGGCACTTAAGCATCGAGCATTACGCGAATTTTCTTTTTCATTTGTTCCGTATACCTTTCACTTATGAGAAAAATGATGCCTGAAAAGAACGTTAACATTTTCCATACTGTTGCAAATTTATTTGAATGCTGGTTACTGTAAAGGAAATATGAAAAGTAAATATTATCTAGAAGACTAATGGAGATTTTCAAAAGACGTCATGGTGTGACCTCAAACCTGTGGATGGTCTAAGCGGATATATCTGTGTCGGTACGTTACTTGGTTCGTAAGCACCGTGGATATTTCCACTTTTTGCTGAAATGTTTCTTCTTTAGTAGTACAAGAGGATAAAGACTCGCGTTCTTCGGTTGCATCTCGTATATTTTTCCTAATGCATTACTTCGTAAATTGGATTTTTCGAATTCTCCAATACATTCCCTTTTTCTTCATCTTTGTAACTGTGTACCTTCAACTCTTTCGCCAGGTTTTTGGATCGGTTGTTGTTGAGCCGCGTCCTTTGGACAGCCCTCGATGTACCGTAACGGTACATCAGAGGACCGCCGCGGAACAATGGGCGAGCATCACCTTTCGCGACCACGGTTTTTTGGGAAAAACCCCGATTTTCGCCCCTTCTGCCTTTGTCTCCGACAGCACACGTACCACGCACCCGATCAACCAATTACCTCACCGGAACCATTTCCACCTCATTTTCTTCGCCAATCACATGCATTCCCATGTCACCCGCGTCTTGGAGTCATCCAGGGAGAGGGACATTCGATTCCGAGGGCAGTTACAAGTCATCCTTCACCAGTTACAATTCATCCACCACGAGTCACAAGTCAACCATATTCACATCAGGCATCTTCACTCATACAGTAGAAAATAAAGATTTCAGTGAAGGGCAGACAAGTGTAACTCAGTACACCTATAACCAGGCCGAAGTGATTAATTTCACAACGGTCAGCGTCCCTACAGCAACGGCAGAAGCATTCTGAGACGAGTCTTACAACTCCGCCGTATTCCATACGAGAATACACGGTGTGCGGGACACAACAGTTGCAAAACAAATTCGGATTAGATCGGTATAGTACGCACATACACTACCGGCCAAAAGTTTGGAATCACCGAGCATTGCAATTTACACAAAAGTTTCCAGAAAAAAGTCAGCGACTTTGAGAATTTTTTATCGTTCGAATCAATTGATATGAGATAAATTGATAAAAGCAGAATTGAGATAAACTTCAAATCTATAAAAAATTAGCAGCAGATTTAATATTGATGAAAAATGGGAGGCGATTCCAAACTTTCGGCCGGTGGTGTATAGTTTAAACATGAAAGAATCATGAAACGCCAAGAAATTGTAATTTTTTTACAAGCATTTCGTTTCCACCTTGTACAATAATACTGCATATAAGTACACAAAAAGGACATGATAGCATCTTAGTTAACTAAAATTGAATAATTTTATTTTTATATTCAGTTTCGGTTAAATTTTTACATATCGAAATTTTAAAAAACGAAACATTATGTGATTATAATTTGATTTTATTCCGAGAAAAGTGGGAGCACTTCAGTATAAAAATTCCAAAAACCACGGTGTAATACTAAATTACTAAATATGTGCTTAAGTACGCTTGAGGTACATTTATGATTTCACTCTTTAGTTTGTATTTTGTTAATTTACCAAATTTCCTGTTTCACAAGGCTTGTTTTATGAGGCTTGCAACAAATTTATCTATAAATTTAAACGAAATTTCATACAGTACTATATATACAGGGTGTTCGCGTTATTACTAGCCAGCGTTCTTTTCGTAAATGGTAGGTGTACGGAAAGGATAAAAGAGGAAAATGTTTTACGGTGTTTTATAACTAATATAATAGCATATATCAATTTTTTTATGTTTGCAACAGCTTTCGAGAAACTATTGTGCCTTTTATCACTCCTTGCACTTACGACGGTAAGGTTATTAAGTAAAATACAACTAACAAGGGAAGTTCGGCAACTCGAAAATTGAAAAAATAATTTGGAACTTTGCCGAAATGTAGTTCAAGTGACGCTGATAACGAAATCATTAATAACAACCAGTTTTGTGGTAAAGAATTTTTGAAAAAAGAATAGAAAGTATTTCTTGAAAATTCTTTACCACCACAATGTGGGACACCAAAAACCACAATTTTAAATTAAATTTTTTTTCCATATCCAGGATCACTTCGTAAATGTTCGCGATAATATGAAAACTCGCAATTTCTTTGACAAGATGTTTTCACCCCTAGGAGCATTTCATAGATGAAACAAAAAATGGTTTCGTAATTAACGTCAGTTGAACTGCATTTCTGCAGTTTCGAGGATTGTTGAATTTTTAGATTACCGACCATCCCTTGTAAATAAAGTATTAAGTAAAATATTACTGTGAGAAGTGCAGGAAACGATAAAAGGCGTGATATTTTCGGTCCGATACAAAAGGTTATGCTCGAAAATTTACGCCGCAGAATTCGAGTGGAACATCGAATGAAACAGAAGCGTTTCACAAAACCAGAAGCCAAGCAACACAGATTGACTGTACAATTCCATGACACTTTGATCGATTCGGCAAACCGAGGGTATCGCCCACGACCCGTTTCCGATCCTTCTTAGCCGCAGGTGCTGCGTCATTCTAGTACGGTCCTGATGGGAAGGGTGCAAAATTGGTTGGGTCTATTCCGGAAAATCCGTTATGTATTAACACTGTATCCTCGGGAACTTGTCTATGTTTTATAGGTATACATCGATAAATGTGCCGATATGTTTATGTGCAATACTTGCGAAGACTATCTTCCAGATCGTAAATGTTAAACATCCGACTATAATTACCCCAAACAGATTTTGAAGTACGGTGAATAAGAAGAATATTTGGGCACTTTTCTTTTTTTCGAAATAACTATTTGTGAAAAAGAGAAGGTTTGTTAAGAAATATTTTATATGATAACGTATTACAAACAAAAGAATGAATTAGGAAAAACATCAATTTTGTAGTCAAATAAGTATTTGCACACGAACGATTTCATTAATAAAGTGGAAAATTTATATTAATTCTGAAGTCAAGAACAACAGGTTTTAATATTTCGTATGCATTCCATCAGCGTCGATGGTTGCCTGCAATCTTCTTGGCATTGATTCAATCAATTTTTTTACTTTGGCCTCCGCAAACAGCTCCATATTAATTAATGAGAATTTGAAGGAGCACAAATATCTCAAGTGTGCTATCATTTTCTTCTGGACATGTTTTCCTACTCTTTGTTCAATCAATTTTATTCGTCGCAGCGATAATCAATTTTGACGTAAAATTGAGAAACTCACGTTACAAAATACACAATTCAAAGTTCTCTACTTAAAACTTCAGGATTTTATAAAATTTCGTGAAAAATGTAAAAAGCGTTAAACTTTGTAAGCAGAAACTACAGATATTTATATTGACAAAAGAAAATCATTCTTTAAACGTTGTATATTTACAATTTTTACGAATTTACGTCATTACGATTGCTATGTTGGTAGCAATAAAAAAATACAGGCAATTTGGAATCATTAAAATAGCTAAATAATTTAAAATAACTAAACACGTATGATAAGTGTCTTTATGACACAAACTACAGAATGATAAGCTCCATGCCTATACCGTTTAAAAAACACTCCTATTTATTTTGGTCAGTACTTTTTTTGTTATTGATAAATATTTTTTTAAATAAATAAGCAGTAAAAATGAATATTTTGGTCATTATAAATAATTAATTGTTAATATTAAATCGCATTTTGTTGGTGCAATTTTGTTTATTTGATCGGTGTTAATTTGTTCTTTGGTCAATAAAATTGAAATTTTTGGTTAGGTCAAATTAGGTTAGGATATTTTATTATACACACATATAAACACACTTTTCTATTTAAAATACTGGCAAATTATTGTTTGCTAATATTTTAATGAAAGTACTGACGTATACTATTGACCACTTATATTACATATTGATGTTTTATTTTAAATACTGACCCAATAAAAAGTAGCCTTTAAAAAACTTGTAGTAACTCGTATCAATCTTGTTATCGTCGTTCGCTAAATGCAAAGAGAGCACTTCATCTATTTAAGAAAATATGTATTGTACTTGTTAGATTTGCAGTTTATTTCTGCCAGATTAATGCATCACTAACAATTAGATGCTAATTCTCAAGGAATATTCAAATGTGTATATCAATTTGAATTACTATTCGCTCGATCTTTTATTATACCGTTATGTTAATTTGAACGATCAACATATCAATTGTTCAGATATATTTATTAACAATGATTACTGATATACTACTAGCAAAGAAAGTTAGTCAACCCGAAAATTTTAATTTTCATAAAACTTCGTGTGCATGCAGAGCACGGTGAAGCATGCAAGGAACAATTTTTTTTTCCACGGAAAGTCACTTTGTGGAGGTGAAACCAACCCTCAAAGTTTTCACATTTTTTCAAGTATAATTCTGTAACGGTACGAGATAAAGCAAAACTTTAAATGTATCGTTTTGTATGTTTTTCTGTCGTAGAAGCTTTAATAAAAACGCTGCTCTGATGAGGAGCAGGTATACTCTGTTCAAAATAAGAGTAACCTCGTTTCGCGCATGGGACGTGCCTAAGGCAGGGCTAGAGCCACTAGAACGTCCAAGCCCCCACTTAACCACCGTCTTAACCCCCACTTTTCTCCGTCTTACTCTCTGCTACGCTCTCTGTCTATGCGCAGAACGGACGAGAATCGGTCCGAGAGCGAGGTTACTCTTATTTTGAACGACGTATACCACCCTGCCCGTTATCGTAAATCTTTATCGAAGGAGAAATAATTTTGTGTCAAACAGACTTTCGTTAACTCTTGTACATACATTAGGAAACAGCTTTTGCACGTTGAAAAATGCAAATGGAACGAAATATCGCGCGAAAACGTAGAAGTGTGAGTACAACGGTAAATAATTCTTTATGGCAAATGAGGTATTGAAAAAATTACAATCTTCTATATTTCGATAGATCGTTCCCAACGATGAATTTTTATCTGCAACAATTGTTTCTATCTCTTACTGTTGAATATTTATATGCAAAATAACAGAAAAACTTATCTGATCTGATCATTTGACAAATTTTTCGCGCAATAGTGTGATAAAATACATAAAACTGAATTCGTACAATTTCAAGTTTTGTTTTATACTTGATTAAATTTGAGGGTTAACTTCACCCCCTAATTTCATCAGAGTGATTTTCCGCTAAAAAAAAGAGATTATGCTTTAAATATACGTGAAGTTTTATTAAAATTAAAATTTTCACGTTGGATGACTTTCCTTGTTAATTAAATTCACTCTAATTTGTACAATTACCAAGCTGCATTGGTATAAAAGGATTATATAAAAATTCAGAACTAGTTTTATTACCTACGGTTTTGTGCACTTTTGTCAAATATAAAATAAGTACGAGTTTATAAGTTGAAAATCACCCCTCATTAATAACAGGTACATTGTAAATACGAAAATTTTATAGTTGAAATTTACTCAAAGATTTTTACGTAATTAATTTATTTTAAACGAAAAAAAAAAAAATAGAATTTTCTAGAAGTTTCTCTAAAATGTACAGGGTGTTCCTCTATGGGTAAGAAAAAATTGTTACATAAACATGGGTCGTTTGAAACTTTATTAAAAAGTTATAACAATAATACGAAATACGAAGGGAATGTATTATCGTTATAACGTTTTAATAAGGTTTCAAACGATCTATATTTATGTAACATTTCTTTCTTTATTAAAAAATAAAGCATTAAATATGTGAATTGTTAACATAGAAATATGAACTATTTAAAGTTCCATTTCAATAAAGTTAACCTTACTACGTTCTTCGTTTTGTCTGTACACGTAAGAGTTTTGGGTCAGAAAGGACCCAAGACCTTATGTGTAATAACTTTGTTTCCAACGTGACACACGAACCTAGACGATAAACGTTTAAAATAATGTTAACGAATGTAAACTTGATAACCGCAAAAATGACTAAAGGTATAAAAAGGCGGTGGGTCAAAAAAGACCCGAAGACCGCTCTAGAGTTAAAAGAACATAGGTATTCCATTTTACGTTACTATTGTCAATTCAGCTTCTTATTCCTGTCTTTCGGTTAACGAAAGTTAAATCAAGGAGGCTTCTACCTACCTGCCACCAGAAATATTACGGATATAAAGTGTGTCTATCATAAGAACGTAAAATATACAATATTTTCTAATTTACATTCCCAATATATCTGTTCGTCAAAATCCTTTAATACACCAGATAAGCTTTCAACAAATAATTATATCGATAGAAAAAAAAACTAATTAGCCGAACTGGTCAAGCGTAAAATGACTGCACCCTTTATAGCTTCTTTCTTCGTTGTTCCCCTAACTGTAACAGATTTTGAATTCTAATAGTAGAAATGGAAGAAAAACTAAAAGTGAGCTAGTGATAAATCGGAGGAAAAGTTAAAAAGCTGTCTACGAAAGTGTTGTTACAGACGCATTTCGTACATACATAGATGCGCCATCGTTTTAACATCCAGCTACACTACACTCTGGTGAAAAGTTTTTCCATCGCTCGGCGAAAATTGCGTCAGGATGGTTAATGGTCGTCACGACGGACGGAGCCCATCAGCCAACCCGGAAGAATGCATCTAGAGAATAAGAGGGAAAAATAGCTCGGAGAAGTGTCACTAACAAAGCGTTGACATCTCCTGCTGTGACTAACATCCTCCGCCATAAAATTTACTGCTATTGAGAATGATATTCGTCTTTATTTGCTTCACACTCCCGCAGTATACGATTCTCATTTTATACCTCCTCAAATAAACAAACAACTTGCGCATTTTATCTGCAACCTGCCTATTCTTACACTCGAAGAAAGAAGCTTTAAATAGTTTCATATTGTTACGTATTTTCGACTTATCTTTTTACGTATAAGCGTTACATTTTGCAGTAACTTCACGAACTATGTACACTAATGTCAAATAGTCTCCGTTTTATAAATGTTACGGTAGTCCACAGGTTTCGTATAATACAGGGTGGGTAAATGTTTAGTGAGGGACCTTGAACGTTCAGATATTAGGTTGGTGTAAATGTCACGTTTTCTGAAGTGAAATTTTAGTGAAAAATAACGTATTTAATCAAAATAATTTCCACATGTTTCCATACACTTTTCCTAATGATTAACTAGTCTCATTATTCCAAATATATGAAAATCACTATTCTTTGAATGTCGCTTTTACAGTGTCTTCATTTCGGAATAAGTTCTTTATTCGGCTGCTTAAAGAAACTGTAGTCTGTTGAGGAAAGATCGAGTAAATACGGGAGAATGTGGACAAATGTCATATTCTTTACCTTCCCTTAAAACGTTATCATCGACGGTCCTACCTGACCTCATTCTTGGCCCCTTTCCAATAAAAAGTCACCAATCTTGAATTTTGCACACCAACGTTGAGGTGTTTTAACATTTACCTTACCGAGTTTATACTTAACTTTAGAATATCCTGATTATTCGTCACGTTAGATAAAAATGTCCAACTGCACTGTAATTTTTTTACTATTCTATACACGTGTACTACAGAAAATTCTTTCGTCTTGACCGATCGGACGAAATCTAATAAATGGTACCGACCCGCCGATTTTATTTTATTAATGGTACACTATCGTAGAACGTTTTTAAAAAATTTACCATTTAGCACGCTTGAAATAATGTGGTATCAACTCGACGATTGTCCGGTCGATTATTCACATCTTACAAAACAAAGTCCCGATAGGGAATTTCCAAATCGCTGGATTGAACCGTAATGGAACCGCGGTATGGCCATCTCGCTCACCGAATCTCACCCCAATGAGGAAAACTAAAGCAGGACGTTTATCATGATCAACCTACAACGCCAGAAAACATGAAAGAAAGAATAACGAGACTTAGAACAACTAGTATTACTGTTAATCCCGAAACAATCGAAAGGACGTTAAAACCTGATCTTTAACAGAGAGTGGTACAGGATGTACCACATTTACCCACGCAATTACAACCAGAATTACACTTCCAAATTAATCCTGAGTAACTACAGCCGAAATAATTGCAATACGCCAAGCAACGAAGCTCTGAAGCTTGCCCTCGGCGATCCACAACTGCAGTGCACAATATTTACCGATTCGAAGTACGCTATCGAGTCCTTGATTAACAAATTCAGTAATGACGATACCATTTTAGACATTCCTAAAACAAATCACGAAGCAACGAAACAAGGAAAAGTAATTATCGTAATAAGGCGCCTGTCGAATGACTATGCGTTTAGCAATTACTTAACTTTCGACCGTTGTGAGTCACAGTGTTTTCGAAGCTGTCTTTATCTTTTGACCAGGAAGGACCTCGTTATCGTAGCATTATCATTCACGGTAAGGGCTCGATGAAAACGATCAACGTAATCCTTCCCCTTAAAGTAGATACGCTATAAGTGTAACTCAAAAACCTAGGAGACGTAATTCTTGTACCAGTAATCACAGACCGCTCAATAAACTCTGGTCCTAGAGTAACGCAATCGTGCGTCTTCCGTGGAACCCAACAAAGCCATCTGACATAGGCATTGCTGGAAATGAATCCGCGAACAAAGCAGCAAAAAAAGCCACCAACCTAGAATTACTGCAGCAATCTGTAGAAACTTCTCCACGTAACCTCCAAAAACAAGAATACTTTTTTTTCCATTTTTGTACGTAACCCCTAGCAGTTTCTTGCGATTTGTCTCGTAGGACATTTGGCGGGTTGTTTTAGCTGTTAAAGGTAGCATGTGGGTGCTAATCCCAGTGGAGTAGCACTATCGTAAGAATATATTTATATTTGAACTTGCAAGAATGTAGTCGTGGAAATGAGGATTGAAATATGGAAAAACTTTGTTTATTTATTGCTGTTGGCGTCTATGGGTGATTTGAAAATTTATTTCACACTGTACAGTTCGCGCCTTTCGGTGCACTTCTGGCCTAACTTAATCCTTAATTTTATCTTTGAAGTATTTCCGTCCTAATTTAGTGAAACCA
Organism: Habropoda laboriosa; assembly: GCF_001263275.1. Lineage (NCBI taxonomy): Eukaryota > Metazoa > Arthropoda > Insecta > Hymenoptera > Apidae > Habropoda > Habropoda laboriosa. The sequence continues at coordinate 574,453 of NW_017100630.1, forward strand.
ATTTCAAAACGGTACAACCAAAACAAAAGAGTTTGCGGTTACGGTTGAATATCTACCGTCTGTCACGTGCGTTACATACTAAAATCTGCCGTAGCGAAAGGGTTGAAAACAGTAAACTCTAAGGTCTAACAAAGTAGACATTCACTTTTCAAAACTGCTTCGAAAGGAACAGAACCTGGAATCATACATTCTCAAGCCATCGAGTCGAGTATTGTTTATGCCACTCTCTAAAAGATAATATCAACGAGCAACAAGGACCACATAGATCCTTGCAATTTCTAAGAAATATTGGATTGTAGCATAACAGCATCTGATTTCAAGTTGTTGTGTACCGTGCTCTTCATTTATGTACGTGTAAGAATATGGTTGAGTGAAGGTAGGGACTCGGGCCGACCTCTCGGTCTGCGGAGGAACCCGGTCTCAACGCCTGACTCCTCCACGCGCTAAGGGCTGGGTCAGTAAGGACCCAGTGGACGTGCTCGCGAGACGCGGTCCTTGCCGGGTAGAAACCCCCAACTTGCGCCAGGGTTTCCCAAAGGCAAGAGAGGGGCGTCAAAGCCGGCGTATAAGGACGCGTTAGGAGCACTGCGGGCAGAAACATAAGAACTATAAGAATTGTAAGGATTGCAGTAGAGTAAATTGAGCCGCGTAGTCAACGACGGAATAAATATAATTTTTTTTTAAATTATCGGACGAAGCACTATTTAAACTGAAACCCCTTACAAAGGCGTCACGATCTCTTTTCAATCCAGTGTTGATATTGGATGAAAAGGTCGTGGAAAGTATGTTTGGTTACGAATCGAGAGTATAGAAATGTTCCACGTTTGTTATGTCTATTGCGGTGCAAAGCTTCGGCTTGAGTACTGGCTTCTCTACAAACGGTGTGTCGTTTAAGTATAATTTCCCCGAGTTAGAAAGTCGCAGGAATGGCCAATCAACGCTCGTAATTTGTAAAACATAATCTACACGATTATCCGAAAGAATTGAAATAACTGAAATAACCCATTGCTAAACCAAATAAATCAATTGTAAATTATATAGGTGTTGTATTGCTTCTCTTACAATTTTATTTGCTACCTGCAACAGAACGCTCTTTGACCAATAACAACTTCCTTATAACAGGGAGAGTTTGTACTTATAAGTTGGTATATTGATTTTTAGCTTCTGAAAAATCTTTAAGCAAAGTCCTTGCAGCCAGCTGCTTGCAGCGATACAGTAGCAAATGAATAATTAAGAAATTCTTTATAATTCCCCTTCTTTGCGCTACGCTCTCAGTTGCGATTCTCAGTTGCTCAATTTTGTTTCGTGAAAATTTCTCAATTTTCTGACATTGAAATGTGTATAACAATTCCTTCTAAGATGACTGTATTAAAAACGTATTCTATTGATGTATTTGTCCAGAGCTAACAATAAATTTCACTTTTCATTTTTTATACATTTACGTTCAGTTGGTTTTCATCAAATTATTGTTTGGTATGTAAAGCAAATGGTGCACTGTTGTGATTCAGTGAAACTAAATAAGTATTTCCATAATTGATAAAACATCGAGATAAGAACGTACCATGCGAGTGTCCTGATACTTACGAACGAGAGTGTACAGTATATGAATGGAAAGAAAATTTCTTTTTCCTGTTACAAATGTTACCTTATCAAGAATCGTCCAATTATCACGAAACAAACAGAAATGTTTGTAGGAAAAAATATTAATCCCAATACCGCCAAAACCTTATACACTGAATTATCTAGCAAATATCCAAACCATGGACAAATCTTTACCGACGCCTCAAAATCAAAACAAGGGACTGGATGTGCGGTATGCACCCCTGAAAGAGATTTGCAATTCAGACTTCCAGAACCATTCACAGTTTTCAGCAGTGAAGCATTTGCGATTCTACAAGCCTTAAAATATATCGAACAAAAGACACATAACAAATTTATCATTTTTTCAGTCTCCAAAAGTGTCGTGCCAGCCTTACAAAATTTATAAACCAGAAACACAATAATACGGAACATTATCGAATTAAATGCAATACTCAATTGCGGCGAAAAAGAAATTTTGTACTCCTGGATCCCCTCACATGCCAACATCGAAGGCAATGAAAAAGCCGACTCAGCGGCAAAGCTAGTTAGTACCAGTACGTCCGAATCAAACGATGTCCCTATATTATATCAAGACCTTCAAAATTACCTCACTAAAGCGACAATAGAATCATGGAACGAAGAGTGGAAAAATTCAAGACCGACTAAACTACACACAATCAGAAACAGTATAAACGATGCCAACCCGGTTTGGCTACTGAACAGGAAAGATCAAGTAAAGCTAACAAGAATAAGAATAGGTCACGCAAACTGGTCACACTCCCATCTCATCACCAAAAAGGAACCAAACAACTGTGATATCACATCCTGATAACCTGCCCAAAGTACAATATGAAAAGGATCCAACATACCTTGCCGAATTCACTGACCATGCTTCAAAAAGAAGATTCAAGTGTAGGCAAAATTTAGGGTGGGGCGGCCCGCGTGGTCGTCAGCCGCGCCGATCGGGACGGTGGCCAGGTTTATGGTGCCGATGTGACCGTGGGTAAGACGTGCCATAAATCTGGTCACTAGAAGTAAAGGACGGAAAGCGACGTTCCCGGGCGAAACGGTTTTTCCGCCAAAAATCGCGGTAGAAGGGGAACGTCGTAGGGGTACGTTCGAGAACAGTCCTAATTGGCGGAGAGAAGAAACGCCCTCGTCAGGGGAAGGTTTAAAACGGATAGCTTGTGGAAAAATAGTGTGTGTGGGAAACGAACTTTGCGTGAGAAAAGTATATTGAAGGAGCGTTGTTGAAAATAGGACTCGTGTCCGTGTAGAATACATTATTAGTTATTTATTAGAATTAAAACTGTCTCGTCTCTCGCCTTTATCATCTGATTCCGCCAAACCTCTCTCCATCCCAGACTCTCCTACACAAGTAAAAGAGCTATAAACTTCTTGAAAGATATTGGTTTATACCACCTACTATAGACTGCACCACTGAATAAACTCACTGTGGTCATTAATTAAAAAAAAAAAAAAAAAAATGTTTACTCAATTGGAAATATTTCATTTTCTACCTATTGTGCCATTTCTCCCTCTCTCTCTCTTTTTTATTTCGAGATTTTTCTTTGCGCACTCGACGAGACCGGCGCAAAATAATCAGGACCCAGCTGCAGTGGATGACGGAGGTTTTACTGTTGCTTCCCATAGACGAAAATATAAAAAAAGGAGGAGAGATACGAGAAATGTAGATGGTGCAAATGGTTTAAATTAATCAATGGCCACGTAATGAACATTTTATTTTTGTCATTTGCCTGACCCCGTGATAGCGCATATCTTCTCGCCGCGTGGCACTGCTACACCAAGGTCATATGGAACATTCTCGTGGAGAATTCGCGGACGGAACGAAATGCGGGGTATTAATTCGAGCCACGGACGAATGCAGCGAAAGGCAAATGAAATGTCGAGCAGAAAAATGTCCGCTCTAGTGAATCCTCAGATGCTGGAGATAAGGGAAATAATTAAGAATGTCGTCGTCCACTTGGCATCTATCCTCCGGTACGAAAGCATTCGCGGCTGTTGTTCGGGGACAAACTGCAAAACGCGTTTATATCGCAATCACGTTGCCTTGGTTACTTGCTGCTTCGTGCCAGTGAAAATAACGCAACTGCACTTTAAGCTATCACTTGAAAGAACGACTTGCGAACTGTTTTACCATCAATTTTGGTTGTCGACGCCATTTTAAAAGTTCGCTGTTTCCGGTAACAATTCCCTGGTGGGCCGGCGAAAGAGAATAATTAATTTTGCAAAGAAGCACTTATGATATACTGTGTTATACTTGGTATACTGTATTTTTGGCACATAACATTAGAATTTCAGGTAGAAAAGCGGGGCCCAAGTGAAATTGACTTGTACTACTAGAACCATAAGCAAAAGGAGAGCAGTGTAGAATACATTGGCGTACTTATCCTGTTTTGCCCGCTCACCGTCAATTGGTCATTGCAACAAGATAACGCGGCTATACACGCAAGTCGAAAAGTGACGGCATGGTTTGAAGCAAACGGAATTAATATTATTAAATGGCCGGCGTGTTCACCCGATCAAAATCCCATGGAAAATATCTGGAGCATAATATCGTGAGGAACGTTTACGCTGAAAATCGGCAATACGGAAACATTTCAGAGTTAAAAAGCAACGAAATCAGCAAAGATATTTTTCGAAAACCTATCGATAGCTTACCAAATAGAATTTCTGAGCTAATTACAAAAAGAAGGTAGTCCTACGAATTGCTAAAATCGTTTATGTTTGACTTTAATCGATGTGGTGTAGTTATGCACCAGTGGAAAGTCACACTTTCGATTATATCGTTTTGTATAAGAGGGCAATTTAAATGAGATTTAGTCTAAAGTTCATTGTTTTTCATACTCTTCCAATTTCTACAATTAATTTTTTTGCATTTTTAATCTAAAGTCCGAAACAACTAAACATTTAGGCGGTGCACTGCAGTGTAGTGAAAACATTGTATCTAATCGCGACTTCAAGATACATCTTAAGATATCTGTTATATTTGTACAGAAATGACACTTCTTCACCAAAGTTAGCATCATATGTCGGTAAAGATATACAGGGTGTCCGCATTATTAGTTTCCAATGTTTTTCTCGCAAGTGGTAGATTTGTGAAGAAAGTAGAAAAGGACAAAGTTTCGTTACTTTTTATACATAATAGGATGGCTTGAATAGATTTCTTAAATTTCCAATGGTTTTCGTGTAACGACGATACTTATTGAATAAATAATATATAAAAGCAATTGTCCAGGCAAGTTCAACGATCTATAACAAACCCAATTTCGTGTCAATGTTTAGTGTGGCATAATCAATTAGGATCTTAACATGTTCTCTACCTTTCTTTAAATCACTTTTTTGTTATTTTTGTCACATGCGTAACAGACGAGCCGAACAATGCATCGGTATTCCCGACAGACCAGCACGTCCAAAAAAGCGAGGTCTTAGCTGGCACGAAAATTACTCGACGCCTCTCACACCTGAACACCACATGACCTAAGATCATAAACAGACCTTCGACATCACCAGGCAATGTAACAAATGTAAGAACAAATTCCCCACTTTCACACCACCACCAGACACACCCCAATCACCACA
>NW_017100630.1:579756-639542 GCF_001263275.1 Habropoda laboriosa
CATTCACAAATACATAGTTTTAATAGCAAATTGTTGCGCGTTAATAGTCAATCTTCCGTGCACTACCTGAGTCCCCTATCCCGAGTAGATTCCTTAAACGGTCTGACTCAAAAAGAGGGACAATTATCGGTTTCGCAACAAGCACATTGCGATTCGTAACATTTTGTATGAGAACTCTTATTATTTTCAATTTATTCAGCACATTTCGAAAAGTGAGTGACATGGACTTAAAGGGACACTCGGTTGCCTCCTGGATCGCATACATGAGCCACTCAGAAGCCAAAATGATTATCTCCACTTTTTGATATTCTTCCAATTTTAGTATCAAAGCATATGCTCGGTGCTTAATTCTTTATAATAAACAAAAATTTAATAAATTAAATTTCATGGAGTTAGTCACTGTAGATTCTGAGTGGCTCGTATGAGTGACATCTTTGTTACGAAGACACGATAACTTTTATTTCCCTATTCTCTTTCTTTTTCTTTACCCATTTATAATTACAGTCACAAGGAATGCTTGCAATAATTGCAACAGTCATCAGGTTGTCACTTTTTCTGAATCTCGACATAGAATAAGCACTGTATTTGTTACATTAAAAACTGCAGTTATTTTCAAGAAGTACACACTTTTATGAACGACAAATATGACATTATGTATTATTTAAACTAATGACATTATCTATGATAAAAGAAAAACTACTCTACTGCCAAAAAAGTATGAGCGACGAGGCCCTAAAAAAAAATCATTATCACTTATATGAGCCGCTCAGAAACCGAAGTGACTAACGCTGCAAAGTAAAATTTATTAAATTTGTTTCATTTATGAAAAATTAAGCACCAAGCACGTGCTTTGATACTAAAATTGAAAGAATATCAAAAATTGGAGTTAATCATTTTGGTTTTTGAGTGGCTCATGTGTGAGTCACGTGGTAGAGAACGTGTTAAATAGAAGTAGATATTCAGAAGTTTTATCGTATATGAGATTGTAGTACGAAATTAGAGACTGAATAATTTTTTCAGGATCATAATAATATTGTAATGACTGTGTAGGTTTGTTTCACATTTAATAAGTGCCCCATTACTTATCAACTCAATATAACAATTTTATTACAATTTTCTATGATGACTTTGTTGCATCTACTTTGAGTCTACGTTGAGTTTTAAGTAAATATAGTCATACTGCAATGTTTAACCTGTTAACTCTGTTCATCTTTCAAACAGAAACTGAATCCCCCTAGTTTACAACTAAAAATTAGTAAGAATCATAACCAAAGTACTTCCTTTTCATTCTTGCAGATGTGACGATGACGTGTCTTACGTTCAGTGCAAGCATAACAGTAGAATTAAAAATGAATAATCCCTCAATAAGTAAATTATTGTGTTCTAACTCGAACGAGGTAACATAAAAGTCTTAATGGTCGCCAGAAACACTATGAAATACGATAAATGTGTACGAGTAATTTTCTTCCTTTTAATATTATTTTTAACATTTTCAAAACGGGAATTTTGCATTAATAAACGCGCACAACTTACAATAATTTCGTATACTACAACAATACTGTATCATATCACACGTGTATCGCGTGTCGTTATCATATTTAACAAATATAAGTTTTAAGTTAATTTAAACATCGATTTAGAATCGACATTCGGAAAAGTATTAAAACCATAAATGGAACCGACGATTTTTCATACTGATTCTAAAATCACTTCCACTCTCTAGAAATTTCGAAGAAAATTTTCACGTAACTGTTATCAGTTATCAGTCTTTGCTTAAAAATCTGATCGAGTTAATTCCTCTTCTAACCTGTTACTTCTACTACGAAGTCTACATTTCTCTACATTTCCCTGTGAAAAACGCCGATCAACAAAAGCTACTAGGAAAATGAACAAAAATGATCCGGCAGTAACTTAAAGTGTCTGCTAAAATTGAAACAATAAACCACGTAGAAGGAACTGATGACGAAGAGAAAGATATCACAAGGTGAAATTGGCGAGCTTGATACGAAAAATTGGCCGCGATAAATGAAAAGAATAGAAATCAGAACGTCCTATACCAGAAATGAACCTTATTTCTTGTTTTCTCTCTTCGCGGATACAGTCTAAAGCATGGATTAAATTAAAAGCATAAGATGTTGGATTTCACAACGAAAATGAAGAATGGTACATAAAGGATCGAAGAAATTGGAATCTTATTGTCCCTGGATGCCATGCGATTAGGACTGACAATCGATTCCCGTATATCGCTTCCCTTCGACTTTCCTGCGAGTTGAAACGACTAATCGAAAAATCTTTTCAATTTCACTGGAAAAGCAGCGGAAACATCCACAGGAGCAAGATCTTCCTAATTGCACGATAAACTTTTGCAACATGAAAAATAAAATTTTCTTCTGACTATTCGAAGAAGGAATATTACAGTTCTTTCGTTGTAATCAGTGACACTGTAAATTAGTAGATTAACAAGTTTCTTCTTTTATATTATCTGTTGCTTTTGAAAATGACATTGATTAACCTGACAAAACAATTTTGCATTTCTGCGCAGTAAAGCAGAAAATTAAGATAGAAATTAAATTAATACAAGTTTCTTTCGTTTTTGGTAATTATAGAAGCTCCTCCCTATTGTGTGAAAAGGTTATTTTAAGTAAATGCGATGCATTTTTGCACTCGCTGATTTAGTTAAACCTATTAAAATATGTATTATTTGACGAAATAAATTTAAATTTAATTTCAAATTTATGTACAAATATCTTGCGTACACATCCTAAAATTAACGTTATTATTATACGATATGCACACGGAAAGCTTCTGTGCTGGATTTGCTGATAATTCCCAAAACCTCCATGATGTTTGAACTCTGTTTGAAGCTACGAATGTTAAAAAGAAGAAAGAAGTTAAAGTTCAATGAAGTCAGTGTATATTTGTACAATTTAAGTTTAAAGGTTGCATACAAAAAAGTCTTAATAATAAAAGGATGACGAAAATAACATTGTAAAATAGCTCTGAAATTTCTAAAAATCAACTTTCTACTTTTTCTTAACGAGAAATTCAAATCACGACATCGAAATACAATAGATAGATACACTCGGTCAAGAAAGTCTTCGTATACTTATTAGAATTAATTCAGCATTGTATAATTTCCACAGAGGAAATAGTAAATAAATAATATTCAACATAACATTTCCTATTAGTACGAAGAACATTAATTTCCAAAAAGAGTAACGAAACAGAAACGAGATGGAAAATACTTCTGAACAGTATCTAAGAATTCAGCAAAATGTCTAGAAACAAGGCTCCAGGGGCAGATACAAGTTTCTTCCTTGTTTACAAGCAAGTAGAAAAGAAGTTACACGAAATATTTTTCCCACGATAGAAAATATGTGTTCATAACTATATTTATCTATGTAATTATTAACGAATGAATGCAAATTATTTTTCATCGTACTAACAGTAAATGTTATTTATTTACCACTTTCACTGTTGAAATTGTACAACGCTAAATAAATTCTAACGAGGAATACGTAGACTTCTATATTCATCAGAAATACGATAAAATGTAAACAAAAACGTGAAATACTTGTCAGATATATGTATGTGCAGAGAGTATAAGAGGAGAAAATGTGCGATGAAAGGTGAGAGAGAACTAATTTAATTCGGTCTCATGAAACGTAGAAGTAGCAGAATCATCAACAGGTTCTACGAGTCAGGCGGAAGTCATTGGCAGTTCTCCAAAGGAGAGTTCACGAGGGACGCCAGTCCACAGGTGCTCGGAACGAGCATAGTGGCTCGGGAAAGAGCGCCACATATACGTCGCTACTGAATGAATTGGCAAAGGGTGCCACGAACAAAAGAAGTCTACGGCATTCGTGCATACAAGGTCCTTGTGTTCACTTAGAACACCTCTGCAGCTACCCTTTAAAGGAATTTCCTTCTTCTCACACACTCCTCGCTATTTCCACGCAGATTTTCTGTATTTTTAAGCGAGAAATTAATCTCCCCATCGCGGTAAACCTTAGAATTTCAATTTTCCGTTTGATTATTCTCCTCTCCAAAGCTTTTGTATAGAAGGAACCTATGTCAGCGTTACAGAAAAAGCTTATATTATACCCTATTGTAAAATCGAGACCTCAATTAAACGTAAGTTACCCCTTTCGTTTGTTTCTCTTAGAAAAGTAGCTTCACTTCAAATATCAAACGCAGAACTAGTTTTACAATTTGAAGATTTACGTTAATTTTCTAGTAAATGAGAATAGAACGATAAAGCGATTGTAACGTGTAAATAATTTGTATGCGAAAGAACGTCGAAGAGATTACATTAATGAAACTCTTCGATGAGAAATATTTTGAAAACGTCAGATTACAAAATTCCGAGGATTATCAACAAAAGTATCTAATATTTCCGTTTCTCTCAGAAGATCAGTCTCCTTTCTTGATACGATTTCAAAGCGGTATTGTTTATCACAGTCTAAGAGTATCAAGCATCAACAAATCGTTCGTACGGTGTTAAAATAAGCAAAAGGATCTTCAACAGGTTTCTGTCAGACTTTATTACTTGGTATTTTATTTCTCGAAACCGTAAAGCTTAGATATTACCTGGAAAAAAGTCTTTTTCCAAAGATTGCTTAAGGCAACTCTCAAAGAAGTTGGGTAATTCACGGTTTTATAGCGACTCCTGTACGTTGATTACGAACCTATACCTGAGCGAATGAGTAGTTTCAACGTAGGAACGATTTGTTGTAATTATCAAACCATTTGAAGGTTTAATCCGTAGCATTTTATATTAAACAGTTCACGCTTCCACCATTCACTGATTAATTCAGACGGAACTGTAAATTTCGCTGTCTTGAGGTAAAAGAAACACTTGAATTCGTGAAAAATGCAGCGCAAAGTAACATCTTTTCTGATCACTGGTATTATCAATTGTTTACGAACACTTGTTCCTCGATCAGGATAACAACGTATATTCGAGGTGTCTTTCTCTTTTCTAATAGCAATATTTCGACGAAAATCACGTAGGAAACACAGCGTGGAATGTTGACCGAGGGAAAATAAACATTCTCGAAACGGCGGAACACCGTTCCTTTGGTCGCATAACAGATTGCCACACACTTACGAATACTTCTATATCACAGGTTTTGTCACAGATGGAAACGAAGCAGAACTCACTGATATCGGTAAACTGAAGAAAATTGTGGTCAGTCTGGGCCTATGTGATTTCATCAACAGGTCTCCGATGAAATTCCATCGAATTCTACGCGACGTCAGCTGACTTTCTTTTTTTTTTTTTTGCGAGTCAAAGCTTCCTCGAGCAGTTCCCCGATGAAAAGGACAGTTTTCTACCCCAGCCGGCCAGCGGAAATGTGCATCCCGATAGACAACGTTCAGCTGTCATAATCACTTACCCGATTAAAAGCTGCTCCGAGAAACGTTCAAGGAACCCTTCGAAGAGACGAGCTCGTGTTCGCAAGAAACGGCGAAAACGAGGAAATCCTAAGTCGCAGCCTTAAAAGCATAACACTGTTCGCGGGCCCTCTTCGTCTGCACGGTTAAGGAGGCAGATTGGCACGCGCGCGGTTTCACTCGTGGGGGTGTCGCGGTGCGACTGTAGCACAATCGCTACCCTCTCACGCTCTCACAGTCTCCATCCCTCCGCTCTCTTTACCCTTCCACGCCGCTTTACCACCCACTCTATCCTACTCTCTCCCTCTCCCTCTGGCTATTTCGCCGTCTCTCTTCCTTTCGTCGTTTGTTCTCTCTTCGTTGAACGCGAATAACGTATCTCCTCTTGCCCGTTAGCATCTAACTCGGTTTCACTCTTTCTCTCTGTCTTCCTCCGATCTAACCCCTCGGCGCCCGTTCGTTCTCCTACCCCTACGACCCGTTCAACCGTCTCTATCTCACGCTTCGCCCTTTCTATCTCTGTTCCTGTCTGTAACCGTAGAGTATCCCCCACTATCGAAACCAGCAAGCCACTCCTGCAACAGCGGCGTGCCTTTTCGAAAAGCCCCACTCACGACTCTTACGTGATAGCCCTGGTGGCTGGTTGACGGGGCGGCTGACTGACTAACTCGCTCGGATCGCTCTGTACGCTTTCGAAAGCCGCGCAGGATCGTCTAATCGGCCCGCGCACGCCTTCGCGCTATTAAATTCTATGCGCGTCACAATCTTCCCCTGTGCGGACGTTTATTCGTGAGCTGGATATATTCGCTGCGATACGGCATTTCCACGAATCCTGCGTTTCAACTTGTTCCTCGAACAATCGTCTTCTGCGAATTTCCGGTTTTCGATGCATTTCAAATGTAGGAGGAAAGTGAAAAGTATCCTGGCCAATATTATTCCAGCTGATTTATTCCCGGGATATTCGTAACATCTCTGTGTTTTCGTTTCATTTCATTGTTACCGTAAATATTCTCCTGAATGAATTTTCTTACCGTATGATCTCCTGAAAACAGAGTATCCTTGGAATTTTCACCTGTTCGAAAATCACCTTTGTTATTACAATATACTGTGAAAACTACATCTCCGAGACATTTCCAGCGTTTATCATCCGCCGTCGACCAGTTCAAAGGAATTTTAAAACAGTTGAAAAGGTTTACAGCGAGCCATAAAACAACTGAGCAATCCGTAGTCTATATTTTGTGTTTCTTTCTCAAAATCACAGCCTGCAGTTGGTGCAGACGTCAGCTTATGCTTAGTTTCGCTGCTAATATTTTGAAAGTTAGAAAATTCTGAACCGAGTGACCATCGACATACGTTAATTCTTTTCTTGAAAAAGTCAGAGAGAAATTGCTGTGATTGTCCAATGTTCGCGTGACGCAGTTCAAACGAAATATTGGCCAAATAAATAAAAAAATTAGTGTTTTCACATTTCAACAGTTTCATTTCCTCCTAATACAAAAATATCTTTAAATAATTCATAGTTTGTGGGGTGCCTAATACTTTTGGCCAAGGTTGTACACAGGGTGACGAAGAAACAGGTGCCAATCGTTAGTAACGCATTCTACTGTCCCCAAGAATGAAGAAAGGTCGTATAAACATATATTTCTTAAGATTGTTTACAATATTTTATAAAAATAGTATGGTTATAATGTTACATAAAAAATTGGGATTTTTGAAAATGGAAATAAAGCTGCTCAAACGCTAGAGCTTGCAACATTCTCCTCGTATGTAGCTGCAATAGTAAAATAAAAATTCGAACTCGTCCCTGAGACGAGTGGTTTGTAGTTAAAGGGCTAAATTATATTTCTTCAGCAGAAATGTGTGTACTCGTCATATTACGAGATTCCAGGTTGAATAATTTTGTAATAACTGTTTAGATCCGCTTCACATTCACTGAGAGCTCTAATACTTACGAACTGGAGTGTACATACGCGACATTTTTTTCATAAATGTTCCATATAAATTTTTAAACAATAAACTACAAACTTTTTTCGTTTTTGCTTTTTTAAACTATTCGAACACGCTTGAATAGGCCTCCTCTAAAACTTTCTACATCGATAGTTCTTTTATTATGAATATCTATATTCTGATAACATAAGGAATGTGTATATCGTGCAATCTAAATTACGCAAAGATCCTCCATATTTTTGTACAAACATTTTATTAACAAAGAAAAATGAATGATACAAAAAGCAACGAAAGGTGTGACAGTAAATTACAAAATAGTTCTTCAAAATAGTCGCTTTCGTTGAAATGATTCTGTCCTTTCAGTGAACATAGCACTTACTTTCATCTTTCTTTAAATTATTCATTATTTTATAGTTGTAAAGTAATAAGTTAATTAGTTCTGGTTTGGTACAATCAGTTAGATTTATTTAATTACATTTTAAAGTGCTTTTAATGTATGTAGATTTAATTCATTTTTCTTTCATTTTTTTCATAGTGAACGCGTTTTTAGTGATTTGTGTTTGTTGTGCACAGTGTTTGTAGTTCCCAGTGGAAAACACATTTAAAGAACTTTCCGAGATGCACCTGTGTCGTGGTGAAGCAGGTAGGTGCCGCAGAATTCGGTAATACCGTTTACGGTGCCGAATGTTACTGTCTTCTTCTCTACGACTTGTACGAGGTAAGGTACCGGCCATGTGGTGTTGGTTTTGAGGATTACTGTACCCCGTGTCTTTACGTGCCCTACATTCGCTGATGTAGAGAGGGTTGCTCGGCTGCAGGGATATTTTTGAACGTTAATAACTAGAAAACGAAACCTTAGACGCAATTTTTTTATTCTTGACTTTTCTTTTATTTCGGCTTCTAGAATCACGCTGTAAATTTTCTCCCAGAACTGGTTAAATACCCTATATATGACATTACACGTTACCGTTACAATACGTTGCCTGTTAAATTATAAGTGTACAATCTCTTGCTTATCCTTCTACTTTCTTTCTTCGCTTTTATATCTAACTCTTGTAATTTGCAGTTGTCAATAATTTGAAGAATTTTCATGTAGTTAAATAAATAAAAAATACAGTAAAGACTTACGATCTTTTGCACAAAAAGAGCCAAAAATTTATCGTATCAATATTAACAGTGTTTGAATGACAGAAGTATTTTACAGAAAATCACTATCTTATCGTTATAAAATTTTTATAAACAGATGAAGCAACCCTGCTGTTGAAACTGAATAATACATTTTTATAACACATTCACCTTGTATAAGGTGGTTTATTATTAACGAATTTCCCAGCTTAATTTTCTTTAAAGCGAAGGCAGCACAGGAAGACCTCATTATTTTTAATTTCTACACTTTCAGCAGAGTTTTAAACGGACTTATGATAGTACTTTTTTCTTTGTTTCATCACGTGTTTGATTATACCCAATAAATGTAGTTATAAAATTTTTAACAGAAAGTTATTACGTTCTAGCGCTATGAAGAACAGGAAATGAAGAAATGAATCACGCGTTGTTGAATATGAGTTATTAATTCAACAACAAAATGCTTCTAAACGAGCTTATATCACTTCTTAACAAGAGTTCCAGCATGTTTTTGCTACTCTAAACGACAAAACGCATACGTGCACACTCGTACAAGCAAACTTTCAAATACAGTGGATTCTCCTTTTTTTTTTTTTTTATTCGTTGGTCTGTTACACAGCAAACAAGCTGTTTAATACTGTAAACTACAAATTTGATCAATATGTGCAGTAACATGTTGGTCCTCTGTGTATTGCATTGACTAGGTGGACCGTGAAATGCTGTGTTCCATTGTAATTACTTTTCCATTATTCTGACTTTCCAATAAAATCCACAATATTTCTTTTAATTTGCGCATTTATCGTACCAATAAGTAAAAATGTAATATATCAATTTTATTTTTATAGCTAATTAGCCATCGTCTACAATTCACGATGGACAAAATCATGAAAAAGATTTCTTAGTTTCAGTATTGTTACAATTTATTGTTAGAAATACACAGTGTGAACATTTTGATAGTAGATATTATGGCATCTCTGAGCGTTATAACGAATTCCTTCCTCACCAGCAGAGGAAGATTAATTGTCTTAGTATTCTTTCTTGTAAGTTTTCGCTTAAGACTCCGTTGTACTAAATACAACCTTTGAGTTCAACACTCCCGCCTAGTTTTGGCGATTCTGATAGGAAGCCTAGGACGAAACTCACCTCGCCTCCCTTTTTTCACTTTGTTTCTCATCCTTTCTGTCTCCTTTCTCTCGCTTCCTCTATTTCACCACAACGTACTGTCAGACGTTCATTATGTTATTAGTTGTCTATGAAGTACTTCAATGACACATCCCGTGTATCGTGTTATCATATTTCGTATTCAAGAGCAATCGAAATGGGAGCTCCTTAAAGATATATTTTACTTATCCATTCTAAGTCGCTAATATTTCTACGGTACTTGTATATGAATTTGTTTATTAGTATCTACACGAAACATATTTATGTATATATAAATTGAAGGAAAGAGGAAATAGAAAACAAGGAAGGACGGAACGATGATCACATTGTATTCTATAACACATTCCCGTTCATAAGTATTAGGACACATAAATGTGAAGCGTACTGAAATCTACTGACGCATATTGAAATTTACAAAACTCTATAAAAGTCTAACGAAATTTATTAAAATACACCAAAATCTACTAAAATCTGATAAAATCTAATAAAATTCACTCAAATCTACCGAAATCGATTGAAACCGACTGAAATCTACTGAAATTTACTAAAATCTAATTCCGGAATGTGAAGCAAGCCAGTACAAGTCAATATAAAATTCTTCAACACACAGAAGACATTACAAAATTATTAAGATCCTAAAGTAAAATTCATTCTGGAACCTCGAAGTACAACGGGTACATACACTACCGTCCATAAGTATTTGGACACCCTATAAAACGGAATAACTTTTTTAAAATTGGGCCAAACGACTTGAGTTTTTTTTTTGAGAAGATTAGAAAGATTGGTTTACTAGATGACGTGTACAAAAAATTTTGAAAAGATTGCAGTTTGTAGGAATCGCGAAGAAAATTGTAAAAGTCACTGTTTACATCTTTTTTATCTAGGCTTGTGATGAAAATTTAAAACATACGTTTTGTAGATCTATGTGAATTATATACGTGCTGAAAATTTCATCGAAATCGGTTACTGTCGTTATGAGCTACAAACGGTTAAAGATTGTGAAAATCGCACTATTTCAATGTTTCACTAATAAATCTGAAGATTCTTACATCTTTCGACGCCTGTCGCTTGTTTCTCCATCCACCGATTTCGATGAAATTTCCAGCGTGTGTATAATTGACACGAATCTACAAAACTTATTTTTTAAATTTTCATTACGAGCTCGGATAAAAAAGTTGCAAACGGTGACCTTTACAACTTTCTTCGCGATGCCCACAAAGTGCAATTTTTTCAAAATTTTTTGCACACGTCATCTAGTAAACAAATCCTAACTTCTCAAAAAACTCAAGTCGTTTGGCCCAATTTTAAAGAAGTTATTCCGTTTTATAGGGTGTCGAAATACTTCTGGACGGTAGTGTATGTACATTTTTACTAATACGAATCTAAATGTAATTTAGAGAAACGTAATTTTCTAAATGTAGTATGAATTTCAATGTAATTTAAGTCACAGAACATTTTTCACAAGTGCATACCGAGTGTCCTAATACTTACGTGCGTGCAATTTTCTAGAGAGCGCGATCTATTTTGTGTCGAAAATACGACTGTCGATCGTGATATTTGTAAATACTGGAAAAAGCCCGGTTAATCAATATATTTAGAGGCCGCACCTGCACAACAGACGAAACGAAATTCATCACTATACGAGCGCGTAGGTGTGACATTTAAAATCAAAAAGCGTTTGCTTTTTCATACAGCTGTGCCGGAAATACAGGCATAACGAGAGGAATTGTATCCATAGTGCTATAAAAGTGAAAAATGAACCAAGATAAGAGTATAAACAATGCCCATTTGTTGCAGACTGGAAGAACAGACAGTAATGCATCACGGGGAAACTAATGGGTTGCGTACGTCAAATTTAGCATTGTTATAGAGTGTTATTGCAATAACGGAAATTGGGATATTTGCAATAAAACGCTTCTTTAAAAATTTCTTCACACGCTGATCGTACTCTATTAACACATACTGCAATTACAGGGTAGAGTATCATTTCGAATGTCTGAAGTAAATTGCACGTCGAAATTAAAAATCTCAAGTAAAAGTGTGCAAGATGTTCACGGTATAAAATTAATCGATGTATTTTTAATATATTTCGTGATATTATAGTGGATTTCGTGTTCAAATGACTTATTTTACACTTAGTCTCGTGTCATTTGAAATCTTACTGTGACCTACGTCTTTAGATCATTTTAAAACGAAACAGTTTTCCACAGAGAAAAGGTTAAAGATCACTTTCCCATTAGAAATTTAAAACTTATTATTAACTTGTAGAAATTTATAGTTATAAGAAATTTGTAACTTGTAACTAAACATTACTATGAAAACGTAGTAAAATCTTTTTCCATATACTTGCAATTTACAAGAGAAACGCTGATTAGAAGTAAGTAAATTTCCTGTAGTTATATTGAAAACCAATTCTTGTTACAGTAAAGTGGCGTTAATGAATTATACAGGGTGTTGCAAGGATTTAGTCCACCTCAAATATGTTTGCTATTTCACATAATAAGACGGTGTGCTAGTTATGAAAATTCTAAAATTTCAAGATTATAATATAATTTATTTATAGGTAGACTTACTTACGGAGAAGATCTGAAAATTCAGCTTTTTATGGTTTTCGATAGAAGGGTGAATTTTTCAGAATATAAATAATAAGACAGAATTTGTGTGTAGATATAGAAAATTTTCAAAGTTTGAAACAGTTATTTCATTTATTACAGCCTTCGAAATTTATGGAAAAATTAAATTAGTAAGAACAAGATGAGAATCAATTGTCAAAGACACTAATTATCACCTAAGTAAATAAAAAAAGGACTTAATTATATGAGAAACAATGCTACACTTTTTAATTACCTAACCAGGTGACATCTTGGTCTTACAACTAATTATAATAGCTACGCTATTGCTGTAGGATCTAAAATCTTCAGAATACAAAGACAGGTTTTCTTTTTAAATTTATTGCTTTTAATCGGCTTATAAACCTACCTTCCTCTTCGAAGTAATTTAAAAAAGTTTTATCATATAAAAATAAGAGGGTCTACATGTGACACTCCTCTCTCTCTCTCTCTCTCTCTTTCTCCTCCTCTGTTCTCTAGTCTCTTTCCATTCATCTTTCTCTCGTTTTTGTTTTCCCTGTTTTCCTCTTTGTAATGTCACTTCAACATTCTTTTTCAAGGAACGTGGGTTCGATATTAGGAAATACCTCCTGCCAATTTCCCGTTACATAAGGTGAGCGTGTCCCTACAAAAACCATGGAGTTTCCTGGCACACTCCCCTGAATTGGTTTTAGATTAAGAATTTTTATACTCTCAGGTAAGGGGATTGAAAAAACGATGGTATTTCAAGCTCACAGATTATTTCCTTACGTAAGATATCTACAAACGAAATTGTTTCTTTACTGAGAACAACCTAGAGACGAGTTTCGTAGTCGTTGTTCAAGATATATACACTGTTATACAATTATACATACAATTACTGAAATTCAGCAAAATTCTCGGGAACTTCGTAGGGTAGAAAATTCCATACTGCATCGATAGCAAGCTTGTATCCGTGTACAACGATGACATTTTTAAACGAGGAATTAATAATAGTGAGTAATTGCTTTTAACGATACCAACTATCAATGACACGGAATCGTTACCAGATGATAAACACTATGTGACTACGCAGACAAGATACACACAGTCAACCTTCCATATACTGCGATCGGAAAATCGGTAATTACCTTTCTTTCAAAACGTTTATTGCAGAACTTTGTACAACACTTTTCTCTTATTTTCGCCTAAACAATAAACCATCGCAGTTTTTTCGGGAAAAATCTGGGACACTCTGTATACACTTTATATTCTCTTTGCGTTGTCCGAAAATTTTGTAATGATTTAGTCGGTTACGTATTACGGTGATCAAAGAGCATTTTCATGTATTTTGCATCGTTATCGAAGTGAAAAACGAAGGGAGAAAAATTGATTTTATAGGTGCACATATCAAAAGCACTATGTTTGGGAAAAGGTGAATAGTGGAAGAAGCAAGTGCAGGAGGGGTTCGGATTGCCACACGAGTACACGGTTCCGTATAAAATAAAGGCTGGTTCAAGTTCGCCTCGGGCAAGCTCCTGTTCGTCTATCGGCCGGCAATATCAGCGAGAATTGAAATAGTCGTGATATTTCTTTGAGAGGCGAGAACGAAACAGCCGTGACCAAGACGGCGCGCGACTCGCCGGAATAAGAAATAATAAAAAGAGAAAAATAGATTTTTGCGGGATACAGGCTGCAATGCTGCAGGAAAAATGGAAGTGTTAGCTCGGTCGTCCTTTACAATCAGATTTCTTAGCGGGCCGCTCCATCAGCGAGCCGATACTCTAACTCTTTTGTCGCTATCGCCCGACGCCACGCTATTGGCCGACAATCACAAGGAAGAAACAAAAGAAACGAAAGCCGTGGATGAAGGAAGGAACGAATACCCGATCGTATTCCCGTGCGCCAAACATATTAGAGGGGACCGAGGCAATTATTTTTCGAAAACTCCCTGTATAAGGTACATGATACAGGTCAAAAGATCTTTTACGGTTTATTCGATTTACTCGGTGTTGATAGCTAAGAAATCTCACTTTTCAAGTCAGTGTAAAGAGAAAAAAAGAGTAGAAATAATATACAGGGTGTTTCCTTTATCTCGCAAAATTGCAGTATCTCGCGAGGGATTGAACCTATTCAAAAAATGCTCCCTAGCCCATTTGCACAATATTTTCGCGAGGAAATGTAATTTAAATCGTAAAATACTTTCTGTGCGAGCATAATGAGTGACCTAATACTTATAAACAGTAGTATACTGTGGGATCAGAAATACAGATAGATGTTTATTAACAAAATATATGAATAACTATAACACATTTGACTTTGACACACGCTTCTTCTATTCACGCCTCTCGACTTTTCCAAACACACTGTCCCCATCTTCTCGTGAACGCACAGGAAGTACTTATATACGTGGTGTGGAGTAAGTACTTTGATTATTCGATTTAAAAAAGAGTACGATTTTCATGCTATACTCGGTCTACGATACGTGATATTGTGTTGCAGTTAATGGATCCATGTATTTCTATTAGCACCGTATATTGCAAACATAAGGTTATTAGTGTATTATGTATTTCTTAAATTGTACCAAGCGATAAACGAATCGAAGATGGATTGAACCTGTTACTATCACGTTGTTATGGAACTTTAAATTTTTGTTATTAATATATACGCTTAATTAGTAGGTACTGTAGTTTAGATTCTAAAGAAAAACTGATTTTATTTTTCAGTTTGTAATAAATAAATAAGTTGTGGGTTCGTTGCTCCTCAACCACACACCAATCGTAAGCGTGCAATGTTGTGTTGAACAAGATTTATTTTGTCGATACAGAGTTTGCTGGTAAATGTCTAGTTGACTCGAGTACAAGGTTTCCTCCAGTTCGCTGTCCCGGACTATCTGTTTTGTCCTTTTTCGGGCGTCCTTATATACGCCCTTTTCCTGTGCGCGGACCGTGGAGAGTGCCCCATCGGTACACGCCTAATTTGCTCATTACGCTCGCCCCCTATTGGTGCGTGTTAATATTATTTTCTATTGGCGCGGGTCTAGGTGTGACTTACTCTCTATTGGCGCGCACTAGTTACACGCTACACTCTTATATACTTTTTGATATGACTCACCGTTGACTACATTATTCTATAATATTCTAGAAAAAAACACATATATGTAAGAGCTGAAAGGATTAGAAAATGAAAAAAATGAAGTATTAATAATAATAAACGCTTCGGTAAAGTCGAACCATCCGGTCATAAGCGAGTGTTTCGTGAATTTCGCTGCCGCCCTGAACTTATTAACCCTTTTGTCGAGTGTGGCCCGACATCAATTTTATTCACAGGTACTCCTATGTCGAGTCACACAGTTTAATATTTATTTTTATACATATATATTTACTATTTTGAGAGTTTTGAGGACTTTCACGGCCCGGATTGATATGAGTGGAATTATTTGAGGCTTCCGGGTGTAAGCTGTGACCAAAATAGAGACACAGGTTACCAACTTAACCCTATCTGGAGCACCCTCCTCCCGTTTTTTAATTTTTTAATTGATCGATCAATTAAACACCGACTGGTCAAAATCACTGATCCGGAAAATGAACACCCAGACGCACACTATTATCAGTACATCTCAAGACCCTGATGAAGCTAGCTGCAATGCTGGCGAAACGTCGGAATGTAAGTTCTTTTGGACACGGCTTATCTATTTTAATAAAGAAAACACAAATAACGTCTTCTAGGCCTCAATTAAGACACAAACTAAAGTTTTTTGAAAATGTGACTTGTGTCGTTTTGCCTTACAACCACAGATACATATACAGGGCTAGTAGATTATAAAGGATAAAATGATTTATCACATTTTTTTGCCGCGATAAGTTAGTTTAAACTGTTTCTCGGCTGTTTACGCAATGAAATTTTAAATGTAAGTGATTAACAGATAATATTTCTTAACCGTAAGATTTTGAAGTAATTGCTTTTACGTAAAAATTCGATCGTTTGCTAATAATTCGAGAATAATACTGCAGCTTAGAGTGTCAAGAAGTTGGCTAATGAAGGCGTAATACTTATTCGAAAATCTTTAGAAGTTTTTGTAATAGATGGGTGTATCTTGGCAACTAAATGAAGGTGCATGCTTTGAGGATCCTTTTAAAGTGAATTCTTTAAGCACGTAGCGCTCATAAAATAGTTACAAAGCGAGGAAAACAATACAACAGTGTTCGCAAAATTGGCTAAATCAAAGTAGAATTTAAAAAATATTTATTACAAAGAACAAGATAAGTTTAAATGCAACACAAGGTGTCTGTTTAAAATATGCCTCACGTGAATCCGCGAAATCCACTATTCAAAACACGAGCGCTTTATTGCGAATACGATGTTGCTACATTTATACGATTTCCGCCTTCTTCTATTGCAATTATCCAGTTGAGTAACAAGTAGAGCACAGCGACTGAGAGATTGTATTTATTGAGAGAAGTGACATCGCTCATGTGTACAGGGTGACAAGGAAATAGGTGGCCAAACTTTGGTACCGTATTCTGCAGTTCCTAAGAATGAAAGAAAGTCATATAAATGTAGATCCGAAAACTCTTCCCTTCCGAGATGTAGACACTTTCTGCTTCCATCGAAAATTCACTAGAATAGCTGCTAGACGTTAAATTTCAAGCACTGTCATCGTTTCTTTTGCTAGAAGTAAATAATACGTCAGAGTAAGTTACGTTAACAGTGAAAACAGCGTGTTTAGTTTATGATAATAATACTATTCATAGCCCGGATATACTTAAAAACCGGATTATTGCTGCATGTGAAGAAATTCGGAATACATCAGGCTTTGAAACGTCGATACGAAGCATGTATTGTTGCAGAAGGAAATCATTTTCAGCAATTTCCTTTTAAGTAAGTTTGAACCCTTTGCATTCGGAGGTGATTTTGAAATTTTTTAAAACTGACCTAGAAATAAGCTATGCGATTTTATTTAAATATTCGATGCATTCTCTATTTCACTATGGTGACCAAATTCATGAAGGTCCCATAGATCTGCTCTCTATCTTAATTCATTATTTATCAAGTGACAGTTAATGTCGCTTCTCAGTCGCCACTCGATTGCAAAGGGTTAAACATTCCTACAATACTCCATCACAATCGACAAGTGTCTATATCTCGGAAAAGAAGAGTTTTCGCATCTATGTTTCATGAAGGTCCCATAGATCTGCTCTCTATCTTGATTCATTATTTATCAAGTGACAGTTAATGTCGCTTCTCAGTCGCCACTCGATTGCAAAGGGTTAAACATTCCTATAATACTCCATCACAATCGACAAGTGTCTATATCTCGGAAAAGAAGAGTTTTCGCATCTATGTTTAGGAACAGTAGAATACGGTACCAAAGTTTGCCAACCTATTTCCTCGCCACCCTGTATATCGCGTGAAATTATCACCCAGAACAAATACGTGAAAATCAAATGACGTCTGTGTTAATTAGTTTACGGTCTTATTAGGAGAGAACATTTTATATGTTAAATTAAAACTGACGTTACTGAAAATTAAGATAAAACTATATTATCACCACGTGGCAGATTATTTCACTTATTTTTATATTATACTAATGGCAAGTAACAGCAGGTTGAGCTGAAATAATATTAATTAATTTCGACAACTAAATGTCCTGAAACATTTTTTCCTTTTTTGGACATTATCAAACAGTGTCCCAGATCTTAAATAACTTTCTAGAAAACCGACGAAATTAAAATAAGAAAAAGTGTTAACTCGATATATCAAGTTATTTGCGTTCGCCAAAGTAGATACTACTTCCAATATTTCTTTGTTCTGTTAAGCAGCATAGTAACCCTTAACCCTTCGAGCACTAGGGACGTATGAAAATACCCTCGTTCAGCAAATTTTGCCGCTATACCCTACTAGCTTTCGTTTTAAATATTTTCATAAAATGTTTATTATTATTAATATAAACAACAGTATTTAATTTAGAAAAATTCAATTTCAGTTTTGACGCAGTTCCATCTCACAGACTTATTCGAAAGAAATACTGGTGAATTCCTTGCAGCTTCCTCTACAAAGTATGCTTTTGAAAATGACGAAGTAATTTCGGGAAGCCAGGGAAAAAAAAATAAGAATCTTGACGGCGCAAGCCGCTGGAGTCGCGCGAGGCAACCTATGAAACATGATTCACCCATGGAAGGCTACGTGTTACCGCTACAACTTACATACTTGGATACAAAATAAGATACCGAACTTACCATTATCTTTTAATACATCTGAAACTTATAGAATACGCTTCCTAAGCTGGTCCATCTATTTTTTCTTTCTCACCTTGTGTGCAAATTTAAATTTCTGCTTTTTGCGATAGCGTACGAGGAACAAACTTTGGTGTCAAGCATTTTTCTCTACCGCGTATCCTTTATAACACGTATAATGAGAACTAATGATGCAGATAATTCAGCACATCATACTACAACTAATTTATATTCTATTTTCCATTTCCAGAACGTCCATTTTATTTTAACAAACATAAAATATTGCTCGTTTACTTGCCAATCTATATTCATTCTTTGTTAAATGATTTTTTTAAAGTTATGATAATAATAGTAATTATTTTATACTGGAGGCTGCAGCGCCTCCAATATAAAATTGAAGTTACTGTTTTATCATCGCCACTATTAAATTTATACATATTTACACTGCCGGTCAAAAGTTTGGAATCACTGTGCATTGCAAGTTACACAAAAATTCGCAGAAAAAAGTCAGCAGCTTTAAGAATTTTTTATCGTTCAAATCAATCGATATGAGATAAATTGCACAATATTAATATCAAGTCTATGAAAAATTAGTAGCAGATTCAGTACTGATGAAAATTTGGAGGTGATTCCAAACTTTTGACCGGTGTATGTAAAGACCATTATTTTCTTATTTGTAATATAATACAGCTTAGTATTATTTTACATAATTTTTTCAATCCATACTGATCTTTTTTACTTGCATTGCTACAGCCCCACCGTTATAAATTCTTAGGAGCCGCCCTAGGTAAATATACAGGGTGAGTCATCTAAGACTAGAACTTGAATTTTCTTCGAAATTGTCGATTATATCGAAAAATGTTTTAGACAAACGTAGAATTGTGTCAAGGGGGGCGAAATTTGGTGTATGTTAATGCCCGTGGTTGTGGCGATGAACTTTCGAGCTTTGTGGATGTTTGCACGATGTTGCCGTCTAGATACTGGTTCGAAGGACCACCCAAATGATTGGGACTTGTAAACTGATCTATGGTATGGCGTGATGTGAGCTGGTTGCTCCTTGGTTCTCCTTGTTCGTGGTGGTAGAACGACTACTCGACTACTCACTCTCCGACGTCGCGTCTCGGACGTCCGTGAGAGGGATATTTGTTGGGACACGCTGATTGGTTAATGGTTAACGATTGCATTTGCCAATCAGCGTGTCTAATATCGTCTTTACCGCCCTTCCAGTGTGCCCTTAGCGCGCTGTCACCTTGGAAGGGTGGGAGACGGTCGCGAGGGGTGGGCGGAAGGTCCCAAAAATCTGGAATTTCCTCCGGGAGACTGATCGGCAAGTGGACAGTTACATACAGATGTGAAATTCGTGGTTTATGGTATGTTCGTAGGCTATTGAGCGCGAGGGACACAAATTACTAAAAATCTAGCAAAGCAATTCTAGTGACCCTCGGAGGATGTAATTAGACCCGTGCAAGCAATAAACGAAAATCCTCAACTCAAAAATAACCGTTCCCGGTCGATCGTGCCATAAACCGTTTCTACAGAAAACCTAACAGTGTGACTAGTTTGTCCTCAGGTGGACACATGGAGGAGATATGGAATTGAAACTTATTTTTTTAACTGAAATCTGCTAGTAATTTTCTACAAAATAGTGTTAAACTGTTTATGCCAAAAACTTATTAAAATATCTTTTAAACTAAAGGGTTTTCCCTCTTGACACTAATATCACCTGCATCTGCATCTACGTGTTTCTTAGTGACACGTGACGGTCGGATCCATTTAGGGTAAAGTTGGCTAATATGAGACCCATTTCTTAAAGAAGTCATAACTGTCGACTAAGAACACTTTTATTAAAATTCGACACATGTTTTAAAAGTATGATATGGTGACACTTTGTACACTGAAACAAAATTGGGTACCTAATGTGAGACTCTTCTTATAATAGGAACTTCCGAGGGTCTCATATTCGGAAAAAATAACACGACAGCTATTAAGTAGCTTCGAGATTAAGTCTTCGTTATTTAACGATACGCAACTAGCAAGCCTTAAACTCCATTGCATGCACTATACAACAGTATTTATGAAAATGATTATAAACTTACTATTTTCGAGGTATTTGTAATTTAATCGAACCACGCGAAAAACTTTCTGCAACGTATTGCACAAATATGCTTGTTGAAGGTGCTTGATTGATTTGAAGCAAATTTGCTATTTAATTTGATAATTAACACGGTTAATTACGAAACAAAACAGTATCGCTACGACATTCAAGAGTTCTGTAACAGAGATATGCTGGGGTCTCATATTAGGAACGGTCTCGTATTAGGCTACTTTACCCTATACTATTTTATTTATTATTATCTTAAAATTATCTTTTTTTTTTACAAGGAATGACGAGTTGAACCAATTAATTCATTACAATATATACGATTCCATTAAAAAAAAAAAAAAATTTGACCTTTTATATTTCCTCTACGTGCCCACACAAAAAAAACTAATTATATCAAATTAATTTTTGCAACTATTCAACTTTTGTTTGCAACATTTTTCGCGGTAATCGGCAGATTCGTGTGTATTTCAGGTTCTAATCCTAATTGATCCACCCTGTATATACAGGTATGTTGGGAAAGGGACTTTCAATAGAAGCGGCCGAATGTTGACGATCAATTGTAGCCATCTTTGTAAACGCTTTGCTGTCATTATGTGAAATTTGTATACTGTATTGCTTGCCATTTAACCATGAATCGTTATACAGTTCAACAACAAATCGAAATAGTTCGAATTTATCACCGTAAATAGAACTATTAACCGAGAAGTTTCACAGTTCCGTTAATTCGCGAAACGGTGACATTAATTGTCCTCTGAGATACACGCTTTTGGACTATTGCGATATAACACCGTTGGACTATTCTTTGTGGAGCTACGTTAAATCTCTGGCCTGTGCGTATCAACCAAAAACGATTGACGAGCTTAAGGGCAATATTACTCGTGTTATTAGTGAAACAGGGCTTCAGATACGCGAGAATGTCATGAGAAATTGGGTCTCTCTAAAGATTGGGAGAACATTTGAACGATATCATTTTCCATACTTAATTGCATTAAGTATGCTTTAAACTGAAACGAATGTTTTCACAATACCTTACGTACAACTTGTTTCACTTAAGTTCAAAGATCTACCGCTGTTAATGAAACACTATAGTACAATTTTTCGTTTTTAGAGTCGCATCAGAACAGGTAGCGATTATCGCGTAAGAGTGTAACCCCAAGAATAACAGTTAAGAAGCAGAATTCTCTTTGCATCTAAATGTATATAATGTCATAGGTACGTCTGAGGTAATCAAGCTCTATTTTTCTTTGCGAAACATGCAAACATGTATTCATCTCGGTGACAATAGCTAGTTGCTAACGCACAACGAGACTTAGCGAAGTGACACAGTTGCAAAGAGACATCAATATTCGACAAGTTTAATACCACTGTCAGAACATTGCCTGACCCCCGAGGGTATCCTGCGGTCTAACACAGGAACTCCTCTCACGGATTCTAACTTTTGTCCTAGATGACGAATATACGTAAAAGCTGGTATGTCAGGTATTCGATAACTATGGAAGATGATTGCGAATAATGCGATACATGCTGGCAGTAGCAACAGCGATTAGAACGGAAAAATTTCAAATAATCCGATGAAATAAGAATTTTTGAGAAAAATACCGAACAATTTATTTAATTTGACATATCATACGGATTGACTTATATACAGAGTGTCCCAAACTTAAACCGCTAAACTGCGAGGGTTTAACCTAGGGGCGAAAAGAAGAAAAGTGATCTACAAGGTTTGTCGATAAACGCTTTGTTACAGAGCTATACACAAATATCGTATGCGTACAGCACACAGAAGATTGTATTTTATCGTGTTAGCGTAGTTACATACTGTTTATCATGTGACAACAATTCCGTGTCGATAATAGTTATGAAATAATATGACATAATAATAAATGATTTCCTAATATTTGTAATTCCTCATTTAAAAATGTTTTCCTTGTGCTCGGATACAAGCTTGACATCGTCGAATAGTGACAATTCCTGAGAATTTCGATAACTGCGTTTTCGATTCTTTGCACTAGTTCTTCATGCGAAATCACTTCTATAACATAAATCTTCTGCTCCTATTTCACAATATTTGTTTATAACTCGAACAAAGCGTTTACTGACAAACTTTATGTAACATTTTTTTCTTCCCTTTGCCTGTAGATTACGCCCTCGCAGTTTAGCGGCTTAAGTTTGGGACACTTTTTGGTTTAGCTACAAAAATGTTCCAAATAAAGTATTGCTTCGATCTAAATGATGAGATGCGGTGAATTACTTGCTTAGCATTCTATAGTTCTTATTGTATAATATTGTACTGTTGCGTGGTACATTCTCGTCATTAGGCATAGTGTATAATACAACGCCACATAACTTCAAACTGGTTTATTTACACAATATCGTGCAGTAATAAAGGAATCACTTTGCATGTATTCGGAACTCCGCACGCATTCTCGGTTCGTCAAAGACTCAAGTATAATCGATAATAACTTCTCCGTTATTATCCGTCTTCTGAATTCCGGAGCGAGCACCAGCAGGTCATGAAGTTATACGCACACACATACGTGGCAGAACCAGGCAGGGATTATTCTACGTTTGAAAATAAACCGAAGATGGAGAATAAAATTTGTTCGTTCGAAGTCTCGAGAAAATCGAATACACGTGCACTTCACTATCTCCGAGCTTCGTATTTGCGCTGGTGTTTATGAAAGTTGTCTAACAAGTCAAAAATCTAAAAAAATTGAATTTATCGCTTACTTTGTGTTGCGTCGATCTTTTCAAAGAAAAGAGTTTTGTGAAATATTTTATTGCATAATGAAAAAATATTTTTTAACACACCCAAAGTGTCGCGTCGCGTTCGCGCTCACGACTGTTACCCGCCAAATTAATCTTGGGTAACTAGTTCGAAAATTTACTTTGCTCGAACGTTAGCAAATTTAGAATGCGCCACGAACGATTGACGACTTTGTTTTAAACTCGAGTATTCGATCGCGACTCCTTGTATCTCGTTGAATGGCTGGAGAATGTGTTGTTCACATGAGAGAATCCTTGCGAATGTCTCTCGATTGCCGAATTTTTCTGGAGTCCGCAGTGACTCCCCCGCCAAGTGCAAGAAGACACGCTGATTGGTTTTTTCACGTACACAAATTACCAATCAACGTGACCCTTGAGTGTCACCCACCCTTCCATTGCGCCCTTAGCGCGCTTTTCCTTGGAAGGAGTGGGGCCCTACCTGCGGGTGCGTGGAATCTTCGCTGTCCTTCGGTGTCGCGTTGGAAATTCCCGTCAGGTCAACCCTCGGCCGAGAGTGCCGTTATACGCGCGTATGGATTGACCCTTCAGGAATACCTGGTTTATGACACGTCTTCGGTTATCGAGGACGCGGAAAAGTCGAAATTCTAAAGGCATTGTTCTGTAAGAAATTACTTATTTTTTCGCGGAGCTACCAAGCGTCTTTGTTCTAGTGCGAGCGTGCCATAAACCCGGTCAACGAAGACCCCATGCGTTCCGTACCGAAACACAAAGGGAAAATTATAAACATTTCGAAACGAAAACTGTACGACTCAGGCCACTTTCATTATCACTGACACGTTTGTACTAATAAGCAGTGCCAATGTTACTAGTACTAATAATATGTTTATTAACGATTTTATTGCTTTACATGTATCAAGTCTATGCAGAAGTTCGCATAGTATTTTATTGGAGAATGTGTATTTATTTTTTACTGTGTTTACAATCAGTTCTTAAAATAACAATAATAACATTGCACCGATACTGTGTTCAGTATATTCAATTAACTGTAGTACTGTCATAAACACCGTGAAAATTAAAAAAAAATTTAGCATCATCAATTCACAAGCGATGGACACTTTTGCATAGACCTAATGTATTACTGAATGAACTGTTAAAACTTACGTCTTTGTTTACATTGTTGATTGTTTCAAAGCTTGTGTATTTCCTTCACTTAGCTGCAAAAGATTAACACTACCTTCCACGTAGCCTATTTCTTTCTGAAACATGACATTACCGCTGTTTCTCAGCACAAAAGTACGAGCGGAAGCAATTATTTTATAGAGAAACTTTATATTCAATTTTCTCGAAAACTAAGCTCTCTGTGAAAAAATTGTATTCTTTATTTCCGCGTTACTTTCACACGTAGAATCACACCTGCCCGGTTGTACCACGCGTCCTCCCTTACTCTGCATTTAATTTGCAGACAGTGTTGCATAGACGTAAAGAGCCGTATTATACGGCATGCAAGACATTATCCTTGAAAAAAATATTGTACGAAATCGACTGTACTTTAATAACTGTATTCTCAGCTTCACTTCCTACTTTCAATATTTAAAATTGAAACAAGCAACATAAATTGCGAAGCTAATGTAATGCAAAGGATGGTCTAAGTTCGTGTACGAGGAACCATAAATTCTAAATTACGGTGAGATTTTCGATCAACGTGAAAGTTAAAATTACGGGAAAATTACGAAAGTGCACTTGAGAAAAGTGCCTGATAATTAAACGATAACAGTATGATAAATTGAATAGGAGGAGATTAAATTCCAGCGTAAACGGTGATTAAACTTCCTCGTCTCGTGGAAAAAGCAGCTACATTTTTCGCATGTAAATAACCGGTACCTTTCGTCAGATGAGTGAGAGAGTGCTGGATGACCGAGGAGGATGAGCAGGGGAGGGCATAGAGGGCGGAAGGGGGACGAGCATTCTCTATCAATTACACGAACGTGCCAACAGTAGCTACCGCCAGTAACGTCACCGTCGAGGAAATCGAAATAGAAGGTCGAGCGAGTGGCTGGATCTGAAATAAAACGCGTAAGGCTTTCAATCAATAGGAGTTTATCGGGCAATGTTTGCTTCAAAGAGTCCTGTTGGCCAGGAAGGACGAAACGACGGAATAGCTGGAAGATACAGCAGAGAGAAGGCAGGATGTATAGACGCGCGTGTGCATCTGCATTGACTTGTTTACGCTACGCTGAACAAATATGCAACCGAATGGAGGACTGCAGTGGGTATCAGAGAAACTACTACTGAAACGAAAAGAAACACATCGCCGAAGTGTTCTGTACGCTGGCTGTGCGTCATCGTTGCCTTTTCACCGTCCCTTTCGTTGAATATCTTCGACTTAAACGTCGAAAAGGAGAGAATTTTTGATAGTGTCCCGCACTTTCAAATATACCGACGATACGTAGCCTTGCCTATCTGTACACGCGTGTAACTGTAATAATAATGCAGAAAGAAAAGCGTATTGTAGACGTGGTGAATCTGCACCCACGACAAAGAAACCCTTTGTGCTTCAAGTCCTGAGGCGTCTAAAAATAGATGAAGATTGGTAATTTTTTTCATAGATGACTATTAAATGGAAAGCTTCAATTTTTTCAGGGGATATGAATGTAACTTCGAACTTTTTTCTCCAATTTTTGAAAAGTAAAAGTGTTACAAAATGGAGGAATTATTTGATAATTGCGAAACCTCTTCTGCTAGAATATCGATCACTGACCGCCGTTGTCGACAAGGATTGGAACGTCTGAAATGAAAAATTCTTGCTGATTTATAACAAAAATTGTAATTATGCCTGAGCAATAGGCAGGAATTTTGAAAACGAGTAACAGACCACTCGAAGTTGTATGTTAAAGATTTTTGAATTTCTATTATGTATCGAATAAAAAGTGGAGTCCGTGAGTCTAGTCCCATACGAGCCCTTGGTTTCGAAAATTAATCGTTATAATGTAAAACCGTCAATTTCTTACAGGTGGCCCTAATAATTTGATCACCCACTGTATACTGAGCATCCGGTTTTACGGGCGACTCTAAGAAGAAACGATATATCTAAATTAAGGCTTGTCGCATACCTAAATTATACTGTTGATGGACCACGTTCGTTCCAAGGTAGGAATGCGTTATATTAAGAATTATCCGCGACGCCTAAAAACAAGATTAATTTTTTTATACATCAAAGGCTGAGTCTGCGATGGATTAGGGAGTTTACATAAGGCTTTGCATTATCAAATCGCATTCCCGCCGATAAAGAATTAAAGCGTAATAAATAAAAAAAGAAAAGAATTTGTTCGGAACGTAACAGGAATGGTGGCAGTTTTAAGAGGAAAAACCTCTTTTTACCAAAAAAAATCACATTTAAACGTTTCTAAAAAAGTAAATAATGGAGATATCGAAAAAATTGGATGATATATTGTAGGTGATACATTTTTATTTACAAATTCAAGAGAATTTTGAAAGAGAAAAGGAAAAACTCTCTTAGTGAATTGTATTCAATGCTCAATGATTGTACTGCATTTTAAGATCGATAACAGAATCGCCGATTTCTTGAAGAAATTAGTTTAGACGAATTAGTTGGATCTCCATAGTAATTCTAGTCGTAAAAGTCAATTTCTATTACAATCTCTGTGTTTTTATGCTTTTATTCGTGTTTGATAGAGTAGACTGGAAGTAATTTGTAATCTATGTTTAAATCAATATAAAACCGAAACAGTTACAGTTTACAGTAAATAAGTAGACATCGTACGTACAGATATGATAAATAAACAACCGGATTTAATGAAATGCAAAGCAATTCTCTCTTGCTACGGTAAAAATAACATTAGAAAGAATGAAACAATTTAATTAAAGCTCAGTACCATACCCATCATTTTCTTCTGATTTGGCTCGAACGGATTGTTGCCTATTTTGCTCTTTATAACATTTTCAAATGGTAACTGGTTTAACAATGTACATAGCTTCAAAGCAACATTGGAAAAGTGTTTTAATTTAAAAGAAAAAAATTCTTTGACAAAGGGATTAAAAACTTATCCGATGGATGGAAATGATCGTCACAAACAGTGGCACATATGTCGTCGTTTGAAAGTAAGTATAAATATTTTTTTCATTTGGAAATTAGGTATTCATAACGACATTGTATACTGTGGGGGAAATCCGCATGGACACCCAGCCTCCCGGGGGGACTCTTACAAGCTAAAAACCCCCACGGTGGTCCTTCCTCGGCGTTGTGAGGTAGGCCCCTCCCTCAGATGTTCGAAGAGGGAGGGGCGCCGTTCCGGAGGGGGTGAAAGGGACTCCCTCTCCACTACCGAGGCGCCGCCGGGACCACACCAGCATACAAGTGCTTAGGGCATGCCCCGCCCCGAACTAAGGGGGTGGGGCCTGCCCGTGTGGGTCGCCACCTCCGCGGGACCCGGCGGAAGGATGACTCCTCCCCCGGACCCGCGTACTCGGGTACCTCGGGGTCGTAAAATCCCGTACCGCAGCCAACCCGAAGGTCGACCGCGGCCCCTGAGGGACTCATATAGTGATGACTTAATAAATGCTAACAGCAAATACGAGATATAAATAAAAACTATTAAAAGAGAAAATTGCCTCTTGTAAGAAAATAATGAACTTGTTTTTAGATATCCTCAAATACGGAAATCGACCGGATCAAACAAATTCTCAAAGTCCAAATAAATTCTTTCGTAATGTAGTATCGAAAATTCTCGACTCTACATAGACCAGAGGTAACAAATTGGCGGCCTGCGGGCCGCATGTGGCCCATGCCCCGACTTACTTGGTCCACAGCGATGTCGGTCCCCTCCACATCGATCTCTTCGATCGGAGGTGACGAGCTTCTTCTGTCTGCCGATTCCCCCACTACACACAAATTAGTTCTCACTCTATGCATCTTCCTTTAGCGTGTTTCCCGCGGCGAGGAAGAAGTGGTAAGAGAAGGTGCACAGGGTGGGAACTGATTTCCTCGGTGGAGGAATCGGCAATGTGGGAGAGCATCTTGTGCGGCCGCCGACTACTTCCGGAAAAACCCGAAAGTAGGGGTCTGCGCTGGGGGCGATGTACGAATGTGAGGGATGTGTAGTGGGGGAACGAAGGTATGGAAGGAATGGATTTAGGATAAATAGGGACAGTAGCGAAGGCAAAAAGGTTGTCAGTCGTTATCGCTTATTATTGTCGGTGCGAAAGCTATCGTCGTCATTGCGTGGAGTGTCTCACAAAAGAGTCGTTGAATTTCTATTGTACAAAAATAGTTATATTAACTTTAAGTCGTTTATTCTACTACTTATTCATTACTACAAAAAAACAAACAAACCTGTAAAGATACCACAGTAATGACATGTTTAGGTACTTGCAGTAGAACCTCCGTTATATGAACACCCGTTATGTGAACGTTCTATCATATGTATGAACGGTATATTTCCTATTACAGAATTGTATGCAAACGTACAAAGTGTTTACCTATGTACTTGCTTCTGTAGAATGAAATCTATTCACAATGATTTCTATAATTTCGTCAACCCTTTCATTACTATTGGCGTTTACAGGCGTTCTGAAAATTTGCTCGCCCTATACTGTTGGAGCCTTTTAGTGCACTTCCACTTTAATTCAATATACCGAATTTTAAAACCATGCGACCAAAATAACAAATTTTTCATTTATGGTTAAACATTTATCGTCAGTCATCCACGTTAGGCATTAAAATCTGCCGTAGCGAAGGAGTTAAAAAGAAGGAGGATTGAACAATATTGTCTCTTTGATTTGGTATTCTATATATGAAGATACCTACAAACAAATTGTATTCATTTCATTTCATTTCATTTTGTCTTAAGTAGATATTATATATAATCCGAGTGCTAAACGCTTGTTGCTCTATTGTGTGAAAATTCTCTTACGTGAACGCTTTTGTCCCCAAATTAGTTCACTATAATAGAGGTTCTACTGTGTTTAAGAACGGGCAAGACGTAACACTAATGATTGGATTATTTATGGAAAATTTGAAGGCACAAAAATACACAGAACGCACATAACAGGCAAAAATACATAAATAAACCCTAAATATAGTACTAATTGTAATATTTAGTCAATAAAACAACTGCCTATCTAGCTTCTATTTTTTAAATTATATTCATAAAAATATGAATTTGCATAAAAATCCGCAGTCTGCTAATAATTTACTGCGTGTTTCGATCGACGAAACAATGTGGGCGTTTTAAAATGCTCTGAATCTAGTTCCAACGCAGAAACAGATTTAGAATATACATTTACAGTAGAGAAATTTCGTTGGAAACGTGATTATTAATTTTACGAATAGAAAATTCGATTGCTTGTTAATATTTCTCACAGTTTCACCGAAGTTCGGTGTTCAATTTAATTTTTCAAATGTTACCGATGTTTCCAGTCCACCATGTGATTTTATCTATGATATAAAGTTTTTAATTCAACTTATTTGAAAGTGGTCGAGTAAATTCAAAACTACAGTACGAACTTTATTGAGTAAAATAGTAGAAACGGTCAGAAGATTACTTCTCGAAGCGAGAAAAGGATAGTTGGTCCGCAGTTCCTGAAACTTTTTAAAGTAGTTAATTAAGTTCCTCAGATATAAACTTAATATAATTACATGTACAAATGTGTACGTGCATAGTTTAGGCACCTCAAACAACATTCTTTTACAAGTTGCCTTTTTATCATTGTGTGATTATAATTTTTTTTTTCATCACGCGTGAATTGTGCAAACTTCAGAGTTGCATATTAAAAAATAAGCATTGAATTAAAGTACATATATGAATCACGTGCAATTTAACTTTCATATGCAGGTTCTGACAAACATATTGCATTAGATTGACGCGTATGAAGAGTCGTTTTTTGTAAGGTAACTCTAGATACACTGTGTTTATTTAAAAAATAATGCATTTAATCAACATAATTTCCACACGATTCTATACACTTTTCCCAACGATTAATTACTTTCACTATTCCAAATTTATAAAAATAATTATTCTGTGAATTAAAAAACTCTGAATTCTACTTTCACAGTGTCTTCATTTCGAAATAATTTATTTGTCAAAAAATTGTTCACGTGTTTGAAGAAACGGTAATCTGTTGATGAAAAATTTCATATTCTTTACCGTGGATTGTTTTCAATAATTTCTCTTAAAACCTTATTACCGACTGCCCTATCTAACCTTCGTTTCGACTCATTTCCAATGAAAAGTCACCGATCTTGAATTTTGCACACCAACGTTGAAGTGTCCTAACGTGTTAAATTTATATGTTCAGTATTTTTCACCCCTGTTGTTTCAAGTTCAAACTTATGTAAAAAGATAATGTCCAAACAATTCTACCACGAATTGTACTATGAAAGGATGACTTTTCACTTGCACCAACTTAATGTTAATAGAAAAAGCGACGATACCTTGTCAAAAGTTAATCGACGCTACCCAAAATTATTTGAACTAATTTTATGAATACAAAACAACCAACTTTATATTCATAAAATTGTGTATACGCACGTAATGGTTTTTAAATATTCTGTGTACACGTAGAATACTCTCATGCAGCATTGTTTATCTCAAATAAACAATATTTAATACCTGTCAGAATATGAGCGGTTAAATCTTCCAGCTACGATTCAATTAATTTACATTAAACATTAAAAACACCTTGTATTTCAAATTATTCTACAATATCAGCAATGCTATATAAATTTTCTTCTTTCCATTTACTTATCCTTGCATCTCTCTACGAAATTATTCCATCTTACTATTCCGGCACTTAGCACTGTACGATCTCCCGAAAGAAAATACGGAATATTTCTCAGAGGTAATCTGTTCAGTCGAATGTAGAAATCACGCTTGAAACTTGTCATATTTCCGTTGAACAATGGAAAGTAATTAACGAGGTGAAAAATCAAGGAAACAAATTCAACGGACAGAAGGGAATGTAATTTCGCGTACATCGATGTGACAAATACGAGAGACGTATCTGCAACAAGGAAAAGAAAGCGTAAATTTTTAAGAAAGCTTTTGAAAGGTGTTGACGCTGGGATTTCATTGCGGAATGAAAAATATAGAAATTTCCCTGGAGGTGTCGTGCAGCGTCGAATTCGCAAAATGCCGGTAGGGCTGTTTCAACGATCGATCAGCCACCGTTTCGGGGGAACAGGCAGAAATTGCAAATAAAACATAGTCTAGACGAGGCGTGAGTAACAGCGTTTTGGCAAGCCATGGGACATGATACTCTACTCCTCTGAAACCGAAGGAACTTTCGGTTGATTCCTGAGAACTCACGAATCCACTCCCAAGAGTCGAACGGCGAAACTCGTGTGAGGAATAATTTTCCTTGTTCTCCTAGGAAATGAATCTTTATCAGTCTGTGGTGTTTGAAAAAACTACGAAATTGGCTGCGTTGTTTCAGACAAGGAAAAATTGCGACATTGCTTCCTGCTCGTATTCTAGTCTATAGTTCCTTTTTCTTCTTTCTGAGAAAGTAAAATTTTCAGTTTTCCTCGGAAATAATACTTTCTCGTCGATTTAATTGGCAATCACGCTGATTCGCAGAAATTAAACAGCGACTTGTTTAAACTGACGAATATTTTGTTGCAAACTAGGAAT
Organism: Habropoda laboriosa; assembly: GCF_001263275.1. Classification (NCBI taxonomy): domain Eukaryota; kingdom Metazoa; phylum Arthropoda; class Insecta; order Hymenoptera; family Apidae; genus Habropoda; species Habropoda laboriosa. The sequence goes on from NW_017100630.1 coordinate 611,666, forward strand.
CGAGTTGTAATACAAGTAAATCGTTTAACATATTGATCTCAACTAGAGCTAACGAAGAATTTTGTAAAATTCAGATTTCCTTTCTTCAAAGATTTCACGAAGAAGCCGAATTAACGATTAAAGAGTAAAGCGTGCAAAGCTTAACTAAACTGCACTGACTTAAAATACAGAAGAGCATTTTTACAAAATTGCGCACGAAGATGCCCAGCTGAATGATAAGGAAATTCGATAAATCAAAATTAATTATACAGAATTAAATTAAAGTGGAATAAAATATCTTCAGTTGATATCTACTTTCTAGGAAAATTAAGTTTGAAAATTGATTCCGTACTTCAATTCACCACTTCAGTTTGTACTTACATTTGCAACAGTAATTTACTTGGTTGAGCTTATTATAATTGCACGATATACATAATAATGAAAGAAACCGCGGTGATTAAAGGCAGGGAACGACTGTTAGGTTTGTGTAATTGAAAGAAATGCAAAAATATGAAAAGAGTCGTATCGTACCCCTCTTACATCTTCAAAATGAATTTATCACTACCGCAAAATATCTTCAGTGCACGTATCTATTGCACCGCTGCGAAGTTACTTCATTGGAGGAGAACGCTCAGCTATGTTAATCAATATTAACCAGATTTATTTCGCGAGGAATTGCGAAAGCGTGCGAGAACAATTGAAATAGTCCAAAAGTTTCGAGTTTTGCAAACAAAGAGAAGAGATTCAGATGTACTGCCGGTGTACCGTTAGACGAAATGTAGAGTGAGAAACGAAGGAAGGAGGAAAGTACGAAAAGCGAAGCAAAGTAAACTGGAAAGGAAATGAAAGCGGGATGTCGTAAGAGATGAAAAAAGAAAAAAAAGGAAAAAGGAAAGGAATAAGGAAGGATTATATAATCTTTTATCTGTAGCTGCTCAGGAAATTAAAAGGGCCACTTCTTTCGATACTGACGAATGGGGGAACTCGAGAAGATACTTAGCTCCACGTGAAACTGAATGAAAGGTCCTTGACGGAAGGAAAAAGGACAGAGACAGGGAAACATATCTCTGTGATCCGCAACCATGTGATACCTAGCCGCTGTTTGTAGTCTCGTTGTCAAAGGGATGAAACGCAGAGCGTGGCTCTGGATAACGTTTGCACAAACAGCTGCGAGCTAACAGCTTATATTGGTCTATTTCCCTCTCGCTTTCTCGCATCTCCTCGTTGCAGCATTCGTCTGTGTTCCTCTCATAAAATTTCGGTCTTTTCTTTCTCCCTTACCGCCTTCCATCTCTCTCCTTTCTGTTCTTCCTCTCTCTCTCTCTCCTTTCAGTACTCTCTCCTTTCTTCTCTCCCTTTCCTTTCTTTTCTCTCTCTCTCTCCTTTCTGTTCTCTCTCTCTCATTTCTGCTCTCTCTCTCTCCTTTCTGCTCTCTCTCTCTCTGTCTCTCTCATTTCTGCTCTCTCTGTCTCTCATTTCTGCTCTCTCTCTCTCTCATTTCTGCTCTCTCTCTCTCTCATTTCTGCTCTCTCTCTCTCTCTCCTGCTCTCTCTCTCTCTCATTTCTGCTCTCTCTCTCTCTCATTTCTGCTCTCTCTCTCTCTCTCTCATTTCTGCTCTCTCTCTCTCTCCTTTCTGTCCTCTCTCTCTCATTTCTGCTCTCTCTCTCTCCTTTCTGCTCTCTCTCTCTCTCTCATTTCTGCTCTCTCTCTCTCTCATTTCTGCTCTCTCTCTCTCTCTCCTTTCTGCTCTCCTCTTCCTTCTCTCTCTCGCTCCTTTCTTTTCTCTCTCTCGCGCTCTCAGACTCACGCGCATGCATACCCCCTTCTCCGTTTTTGCCTTGCCCTCTTATCTAATCTCACGCGCTTTATTTTCGTAGGTCCCCCGATATTTCTATTGCCACGTTCCTCTCCCCCTTGCTCTTACCTTTCATACTTTCCTTCATCCTTCTATACACTCGGTGTTGGATCTCTCACGATGGCTTCCGAATGCCTAAACCTCTTTCCAACTTCACGCTTGTATGTGTGCGAGTAACATTTCCAGAGTGGTTCTAGGCACGATTAAGCCGACCAGAAAATTACTGGACCAGGTTAAAACCTTCGTTCGTGCGCCAATCTATACAAGCGTGGTGCTTTTGTAACGAACTGTCCCATTTAGGGGTGAAATTGTCGAGCCATTTTTTAAAGCTACTAGTACACCCATACGAAACACATTTTTCTGCATGGTAATATTCCAAGCATTTTAGCCTATAAATCATTTTAACCGCTTTCAGGTCTTTTGGAAATTTTACCAAAGTTTATTTACAGCAGGTATGGTTTAGAATAAGACAACGTATAAGAAATATTTACATTATTAAAAATGTTTGAATTTCTATTTCACTCTTGAAAAGCTGCGACCTTTTATGTACATTAATATTATAATACTACTGCAGAGTTGTGACATCATTATTGTGTTAAAAACAAATTACTGTATAAAAAGACAGATTAACATAAAATAGGAAATTTTTCATTTATCTTGTTCTCATTAACACATAACTTTGTCGTTAATTCAGAAAATTGAAAGAAATTTGAACAAATTAATTGTACAAATCCTATACAATGGTGATCCTTAGCATTACGTGGTGCATCCAGAAATATTTCTTAACTATTATTCACAGCACAATGCATCCAAAGATACAAATTTTCAAATGATATCTTAATTCCTGCATAAAATTTTCTTAATTATTAAAAGCAGCGAAGTGAACTAAATTATTGTCAATAACAAATATTAACAATAATTGACATTTATCGACAGTTAAACAATAAATACAATTTGATACGTTAAAATAATATTAACCCAAAATATGTTACCAATCTTGCAAAAATTTCTATTGGCACTATTAAATTAAAACAAAAACAAATAAATTCAACACGTGAATGAGAACAGAAAATTACAGTCAAAATGTATATTAGTGAAAAATGAATAGTTTTTTAATACAGAGTGAGCCTCGTAACATGACAACTTTGAATAACTTGTAAATTATTTGCTGTACGAAAAAATGTTTCCAGCAAAAGTTGCGCGGTATCAAGGGGGACATATAAGGTAATAGGTTGTTTGTTACTGTCCTACATTTTTATCGAGATACGAATGTCACTTTCAGTTTTTTACACGGAATGTCCAATATTTTTATCCGAGCTTCAATGAAATATTAAACGCTGCGTAAAAAAGTGTTACACCAAATATGGTCCAAAATTAAAAATTAGTAAAATAAATTTTATCTCAAACGGTGTTTGAACTGTCGTTACAGACAATACACTTTTTTGTTCGGCTCGTACAGTGACTATCACTAATATTGGGATAATCTTTAGAACGGTACAACTTTTTCTAAATTGGACCTAACGACTTGAGTTTTTTCGAGAAGTTACAAGAATTAGTATACTAGATGACGCGTGCAACAAAATTTGAAAAATTTGCAATCTGTGGAAATCGTGTTAAAAATTGTAAAGGTCACGTTTAACAACCTTTTTTACCTGAGCCCGTAATGAAAATTTTAAAAATGCGTTTTGTAGATCTATGTGAATTATAAATATGCTGAAAATTTCATCGAAATCTACAAACGGTTAAAGATTGTGAAAATCTGAAGATTCTTACATCTTTCGATGCCTGTCGCTTGTTTCTCCATCCACCGATTTCGATGAAATTTTCAGCATGTGTATAATTCACATAGATCTAAAAAACCATTAACCCATGCCTATCCGTCCAGAATCGCTTCAAATATCAACAATTTTTCCAACAATGTATTTTTAAAATTATCTTAATTACATTCTCCTCTTTCGTTTTCTAATTTATAAATCTAACAGGCGTCGTAGATTTCTCCAATGCCTTGATCACGCGATTGGAATCATTGTCCTGTCGAAAGGAAAAAATTTAATTCGTATTTAATCTAGTTGCACTCTGCAGTAAATTTTCTCTTGGCGATAAGCCAATCTTTGCAATCCGGAGCATTATTATTGCATCTCTGAAAGCAATATATTTTACACTATTGTATTTATACATCTCCGAACTATAACATATCTACCTACCTCTACGGTTGACTGTTGGTCGAAAATTCTATAGCAGGATGCTGTAAAGCGAGAAGAAGGGAAAATAGATGGGAAAGACAGTTAAAAATGAAGTGCGTTTCATCGGAGGTCTCCTCGGTGGACTTGTCGGTAAGGCTACATAGAGGACCCGTGTCTCATTGTCAGACGCGGAGAATAGACGGACTCGATTCAGAAGTTCTATTTATTGGAATAGATGGTTAAGCAAGACCTTGCTGGAAGAGATGCTTCGCCCTGTCGTCCCTTTAGTGGTAAGTGTACGAGATGTCAACATAATCTTATTACTGAAAACTAAACCGACACCAGAGATATCTTTATTAAACAAAAAATGCTTCTTTCGCCTCTGCTCCGTTAAACTGTTATTTTGAATTACCCTTTATGCACAGTGTTCCAGTTTTTTCCAATCAAACTTTTTCAGTATGTTCCATGGGTATGAGTAAGAAAAAAATGTTGTACAGTTTGTCCGGTTTATCTGGGAACGGTGAAATATCTCGAAAACTACGAATGATACAAAAAAATATTTCAGACGAAAGTTGTAGTATATGTATTTGTTTGATCTTGCAATAACCTTTGAAAGCCATTTAAAGGTCACGTTTAAGTTTTTGAGTATGTATCCTTGTAGCTGAGATTGAGATGTTTTCAAAATACTGCATACTTGTGGTTTTTGCGTAAATTGTTATTGAGATATCGTCCGACACTGAGATGTCTGTAAATATTCCTACATATAAGTTTCAGAGCCCCACTCCACCTAATTTAGGTATGCGCTCGGCCATCCTCATTTCAGCCACGTATGGCAACTATTAGGAATGCCCAACCTAAGCGTGCGCTCGGCCACCTCCATTTGGGCCACGTATGGCAACTGTTAGGAATGCCTAACTTAGGCCTGCGCTCGGCCATCCCCATTTGGGCCACGTCTGGCAATTGTTAGGAATGCCCAACCTAAGTGTGCGCTCGGCCACTCCCATTTGGGCCACGTATGGCAACTGTTAGGAATGCCCAACCTAAGCGTGCGCTCGGCCACCTCCATTTGGGCCACGTATGGCAACTATTAGGAATGCCTAACTTAGGCCTGCGCTCGGCCATCCCCATTTGGGCCACGTCTGGCAACTGTTAGGAATGCCCAATCTAAGTGTGCGCTCGGCCATCCCCATTTGGGCCACGTATGGCAACTGTTAGGAATGCCTAATTTAGATGTGCGCTCGGCCACACCCATTTGGGCCACGTATGGCAACTGTTAGAGATGTCTAACGTAGGCGTGCGCTCGGCCACCCCCATTTCAGCCACATATGGCAACTATTAGGAATGCCCAACGTAGGCATGCATCATTCCTTCCGAATTAGGACCTAATGCGGTAACGATTAGGCTTGCAGCATTTAGTTATGCCTAATCGTTTCCGCATTAGGCTCACATTCATCTTTAGGCATGCCTAACTGAAATTCTAGTCGGGTTTGTACAGCATGATGGCTCTAAAAAGAGCCGATTTTGTGTGTGTGTGTAAATTGTTCAATTTGGTGCACTATTATCTCGTAAAACGCTTTGAATTTGTAGACGTCAGAAAGATTTGGTAACCGCGATTTTCTATTATCCGAGTATTTAATACGATTTCTTTCAACACTTATTCACTTACTTCTGTTGTCTCTCTTTTCCTTCAATATGCAAAAAGAAGAACACATGCCGAGAAGTCCTGAAATCCTTACATAGACATGTACACTTTCTATTCAGAATGACTTCAACATTCTTACATTCGGTAATTTAAGACTGGTTATTGTAAAAGTTATTGTAAAGAACATATCAATTTCCACTCGTAGAATGCCTCGAATTTCAAAGTGATTAATTATTCTATAATTGTGAAAATATAAGATAATGAGCGTAAAGTTGTAGCCGTGGTGGGAAAAAACCGGGACAATGTGACAGGTAAATTATAGTATCCGTGGAAACGGGGGAATTCCTGAATGCGCTTCTTATCATAAATATAACTGGAATGCGCGATACCCTATTGCGCACACAAATGGAAATCTAGATTACTACCGAGAATGTGTTCAACAATAGTTTCTGAGGAACAATCTGACAGAGCTGCAATCTTAATTAAGGGTTTTCCGCTAATAACTCCAAGAATAGGTGATTAAGAAATAAGGAAATGAGAAAATATACAAAGCATTCAGCAATGTGTGCGATCCACTTCAAAGATTAGTTCAACGTTTGAAAATAATTTAAAAAATCCGTGAAAATGTATGTCATACTTTATCTTACGTTTGAGTTATAAAATATCTGGCGTTGTAATAATTATTTTGATGGCCGAAATTATCTGTATCTTGCTCACGATTTTTCGACTATTCTACAAACACTATCCTAACTATTTTTGTTTACTTTCGCGATAAAAGAATCACCTGTCGGTTAGATGATTTCTCAGAAATTTCCAAGTAAAATTTCCAGGATGACGGATTGGAGGAAGTCTTAACCCTACTGCGTTCTTCGTTTTGACTGTACACTTAAGACTTTTGGGTCAATAAGGATCTAAGACCTTATGTGTAATAATTTTTATTTCCAACGCGACATATGAACCTAGACGATAAACGTTTAAAATAATGTTAAGGAACGTAAACTTGATAACAGCAAAAATTACTAAAAATATAAAAAGGCGGCGGGTCAAAAAAGACCCGAAGACCGCTCTAGGGTTAATGCATGATTTAAATCCAAATTCAAATTCTTCAAAATATTGAACTACTTCCTTATAGAATTGAGCGAGGTTTCCAAGAAATTTAGGAAACAGTAATAAGGAACACAAGACGTCTACACGTATGTACTGAAATGCAAGCTAGCCATTTTGAGCATTCCTTGTGGAGGTAATCAAATACAGGTCGATAGAATACTAAAATCACTGTACCTCGTGAGCAAGGTCAAATACAGAATCCGGCAAAAAGACCCGATCTAATCTGTTTAAGAAATTTATATTTTTTCCATTAAAGACACTAGATTTAGTTAAATGAATCTACACTATAAAAGATTATCATACAATCTGCTGTAATATAATCTTTACTTTCTTAGTGTAAAAGCTTTTACCTAACAAAACTGTCAGAACTTTTTGCCATACCTTGTAGAATATATGTTTATATCAACTCTTTCAATTACTTTCAAGTACTGAATCCATCACTGAACTGGATTCTACATATTATGGGACACTTTGTATAAACAGCACTAGTCAAATTTTAAGTAAATTTTCTTCAGATATGACTGTATTTTGGATCTAATTATTGCAGTAACATATTACGCAATTAGATCATGCATGGTTCAAGAATCTGATTGCTATACATATATACTTTAACAAACTTAAGACACACTCTTGTTCATAAATCTTAGAACACTTGTTGAATGTGAAGCATATCTAAACAGTCATTACAAAATTATTGAGATCTTGAAGAAAATGATTCAGTCTGGAAATTTGTAATACGAGTACATATGTACATACAAAATAAGATCCTAGTATCCACACCAAACATTGTCAGGAAATTGAGTTCAACACTAGGTTTACAGTACGCGTCTTCGAATTTCACTAAGAAAATTACAGAAACCGTTTACATTTCTCTCCTACAACTCGACCCGACATCGGTACCGCGTACCGACTCTGAGAATGTCACCGCTTTCCTTTCTTAATTATTCAGAATATGGTATATTAAAATCACAATATTGTCAAAGACTCAAATACTTTATAAAGAATTCGATATGTTTAGGGCTCAATTTCAAGTCGGCAGTCGTGAACGGACAATTAAATCTCACGTCGGTCGTAGGAAGCGAACTACTGCAAACGCCGTCGGGTCGGAAGAGTTAAAGAAAATGTGTGGTTCTGTTCACGCGTCAATTAGACGTGTGTCCGTAGAGATAGGTGTAAACCTAGTGTTAAAAATAAGTTTCGTTGCAGTTCGTTGAATTTGTCTCTGCAACCGCTTTCGTATAGGTAATATAAAAAAAGAATTATAGCGATGAATTTAAAGAAAACCACTACAAATTTAAAAAATCTATTCAATCATATTGCGTATAAAAAGTAATTAAACTTTGTCCTTTTCTATTTTCTTCACAAATCTACCACGTAGGAGACAATCTTTGGAAACTAACAGCGTGAACACCCTGTATATTTTTACGGATATGCAATACTAACTTTGGCGAAGAAATGTAATTTAAATCATATAAATGATACTTTCTGTACCAACATAGTAGGTATTCTAATACTTACGAACGGCAGCGTATGTCATTTACCGACTGTTTTTTTATGCTAAATGCACAAAATTGATTGTAAAAAATTAGTAAAATTATCAAATTTGTATATATTTAAAGTGCATCTTGTATCAGGGTCGGACAAACTCAACTCTCTGGCAGGCAAGGACTCTTGTTGTTGCTCGTGACAAAGCTGCGGCCAAATGACGTCGCCAGTCATTAAGGAGGAGCGGAGAGCAACATGGTGGGATACAGTCTCGTAGGTTTAAGTCCTAAGACTCTTACGCTAACCTTGTAAGAGCTTTGAGTCGTGTTTTCTATCATTACTCCGCACTTCTTTTAGCATACACCGTATGAATTAATTAGTTCCACTTTATAAAGCTAAAATAACTGTGTAAACAGTGAGGTACTGCATTTTTTTTTCTGTATGACAGCCTCATTGAGATTTCTGAACAGAAAGACAACGTGTGGTTGAAATGAAACTTAAAAGTTCGTATTTCGTTTCTTTTTTTCTTCGCCAGATGATTGTCTAGAATATAAGAAAATGTTTCCATAAAAGAAACGTTCATGTCAAATTGAACTTTTACCAATGTGAAACGAATTATAGCTGTCATTTAAAAAAAATTCATGATACCGTCATTACGCGAAAATTATTGCAAAGTTTTAAAATTTATTGAAGTCGGTGTATTATTATGTTAAATTCACTCCTATATCGTACCAGAATTTAGAATTCCAGTCATCTTTTATATTGCGCCGTAACCAGGACTAAAACGAAAAATCATTATATCAAATGAAAAAATCGCAAAGAATCCTACAACGTATGCTAAGTCCTATCGCAAGCGCGCTGAGAAAGGACCGTATGGTCGAGGAATTGCGTAGCACCGCTCTAAATGTTGCAGGATGTGTAATTTAAATACTTGCACAATGCGAAGTGCACCATTTCGCCTATTGAAGTAGAAACGTGTCGTTGAAAGGCAACACTTCGCGTTGTCCGCTGGACGGAAAGAGAGGACTTCGAAGGAACTCGTGATGGGATTCGATTGGTGTTGTCGGGCGTTGAACGAATTAGATCGGACTGAGATTGAATTACCTGCGCGTGTTTGTCTAGCATTGTATGCTCTATGCCCATAATCAATATGCCGGCATTGAGCTTTCAATTAGTGTCACTTAACTCTGTAAACACAGCCGCTCCCGTTCCGGTGAGTCGTGTCGCCGCCGGACGCTTCCTTCAGTTTTCTCGCGTCACGTCGTCCGCGAACAGCTTTCCTCCTTCGTTCCCCACACCCCGCCCACTCGCTCTTCCTGTTTAGTTTTCGTTATCGAACGCGCAAACAACCCTGAAACTGTGCCGTTGCCTCTTCCGCGAGTGCGTCGCAGCTGTCCTCTTGAAATTCTTCGACGAAACAGGTTGAATCGTTTACGTGTTTCGCATAGTCTCTTTGCTGGCAGTCGGTTTCTCCGTTTGGATAAATCACGAGTTACGGTAAAAAAATTAAAGAAGGAACGAACAGGGGAGGATGTGTGAATTGTTTTCAGTAGTTTTTCTTATTAGGTGTACAAATCAATTTGGTGCCATTTTTCGCAAACTTTCATATTTATTTACAAAAAATCGAACACAATTTTAATGTTAAAAATAATCTCCATTATTTTGGACGACCTTTCTCCATTTATCAGGTAACTGACGAATTCCCTATCTGAAGATTATGGCGGATTTTAATTGATAAAGTCGTCAGGACTTTGTGAAAAAAGGGACTGAATTAATTTGTACACCTAATAAATGGTCATCATCGACAAACCTACTTGGCCTTCAAGGATTGCACAAGGAATTATTTAAAAAATTGTAAATAATTTGTAGAAATTTTAAAATTCTTGTTGTACATATTTCTAACCATACTAATACCTTGGTAATAAAAAGTTCTTGTTCAAACTTCAAATAAGTGATACATAATTTCGAAATGATCCTAATAATTTGATCATCCACTGTATATTGTAGGAAACGGAATGCAAAGTGCAATTAGAAATTAGTAAAATATAATAAGGATAAACGAAACTAATAACGCTATATAATTAGGATAAACAAAACTGACAACGCTTTGTCGCTTCGCAGGAAAAATGAACGACCCTCGCTATTGTTTTCCCTATTTATAAGGTGTTCGCGACCCGCGCTCGCTCTCTCTCACTCTCTTAGCAACTCGCATCCCTCGCATTCACACAAACACACTCGCTTTTGTTTAATAACAGCAAACGTCGGAAGGCCATGGTCTTCCCAGTTCGTTGCCCCCGCAGGGTTTCTAACAAAAGCAAGCTCGACCATATGGTCGGCCCGCTCCGGTCATTAACCTCCTACAATATTTTATATTTTTCTTGTTTATTTACATTTGATACATAAAAGGTGTATTCCTGTACCAAACGTAACCTAAGCCGCTTGACTTTAACGCTGTTCAGTCAAAACGACCCTGCATTCGACCTACGAGGGTTGAGATCAGTCACTCGAGCTAATGTGCGTCGAACAATTGACAGAAACGTTGTTGCATTTTTTGTTTTTGCCTGAGACTGGTCACGTAAACGGCGTATTAACGTCCGTTATAACAAATGAAAACGAAAATCGAGAGTTCTACGTCATCCATTTTGCTCGTATCTACCGTGTGTACCGATGTGAGAAGATTACGGAGGACAAAACCAACGCTCGTGTGACTGTGGTTATAACGTCCGTCCAAATGGACATCCGTCATAACAGATGTCGTTCCAACGCTCGCATGACCCCAGCCTAAGCTGTTACGCGATCGTCCCGAACGTTGGATTATTCGCTTGTCTGATATCATCTCGAACGAGTGATATCCGAAGACTGCGGTGTGACGACTGATGGATACCGACTGTCTCGTATGAATCTCGGATGACGACTCTTTGTCTCGATCGAACGCTATCGAAAGACTCCTTGATGACTACTGTTTAGCTCGAACGCTAACGAAAGATTATTTTTCCTTTGACAGTTTGAACGGCTGCTGCTGAAGATTGCGCCACGCTGATCGGTCACGAGAAGACATTCTAATTGCCAATCAGCGTGTTTGACAGATATCGCGAACACCCTTCCAGTGCGAGCTTAGTCTCTTCTTTTCCTGACAAGAGTAGGGTTAGCATATCTACACGGACGCGCGATGTGACGAAAATTTGGACAAGATCGGGAATTTCTAATCGTTAGAACACGACGTCGAGTTGGTCCTTTGGAAATCTCCATTTTGCGACACATAATACTACCACTGGACTTTCAAAAACAGCCCTTGGAACAGAGGCCTGTCTTAGGCGAGGGAGTAATATGAAAAGGAGCATTGTCTTTTCTGAAATTTATATACCTTAGTGAAAGAAAGTGTTTATCTAAATTTTTGTATTTTTAAGGAAAATATCGAGTATAGGGTGTTTCGAAAGTACGGGTAGAAATTGTAGAGGCTGTTTTACATAGTGCTTATTACAGACGCAGCGATGATTTTTAATGATATAAATATTGAGCCACTTGCTGTTCAACAGATATAATATTTTCTTCTGCAGAAACACGTAAAAGCACACTTAGGCGGGCCCGGCGCTTAAAGTGTTAATCAACATATACAGAAAATTAACTTTTTTACAGATATTGAGTTTTAAATGGTTGATGTACATAAGTTTACGATTGTCTAGGCCTCTATACGCTTATTCTCATTGTATACCGAGTGATCCTGCGTATTGCACCCGTTGTGCCCGAGTCCGAAGGACCATCACAGTTTCAAAGGTACTGTGGAAACTTTTTGGTTACCTTTTACTTTGAAACACCCTATATCGACACAAGAAGACTTGTCCTTTGGAAGTGACGTGGTGTAAAAATAATTATCACACGAAGGTTGCTTAACAGAAATATATATTTATTTAAATCAGATAACGCTTAAACTATTTTTAATGTATAGGCGACACGATGCATGTAGAAAGGACGTCTACGACCAAAAAGCCTCGTGCCTTTTTCGGGGCTCCCTTGAGTAGCCCCTTCTTCCCTGGGAAAGTCCCAGGAAGTGAAAGCGCGGGACTGCATTGCCAAGGCAATACTCTTGTCCTCGAGGACGAAGAAACCCAGAGATGTTTGGAAAACATATTCGCCTCGAGGGCCAAGAGTCGCCAGGCCTAGGTACGTAGGCCCCCCGTGGCCCACAGTTCTCTCTTTACATTTGATAATACTCGTTTGTAAATGATATCTACAAACGAACTGTGCAGGTAGTTTCACCTAACTTTATGTAAGGTGCTGTGCGACGCGCCTAGACAACGACCGCGGGACCCGAGCCGCAGGGGGCCCTAGACAAGGATGAGCGCAGGCTGCACCCTCACCCCACGACCTAGGTACGTAGGCCCCCCGTGGCCCACAGTTCTCTCTTTACATTTGATAATACTCGTTTGTAAATGATGTCTACAAACGAACTGTGCAGGTAGTTTCACCTAACTTCGCTGTGCGACGCGCCTAGACAACGACCGCGGGACCCGAGCCGCAGGGGGCCCTAGACAAGGATGAGCGCAGGCTGCACCCTCACCCCACGGCTTGCGGGGTCCTAACAGCCGAAGAACCATATAAAAACGGGAAAATGGGCAGCGGCCCACACAATATCGCACATAGTCATCGACAAGCGAATCGACGTTATTTTAACATCAGTTCTTTTAAGCGCCTGTAACTCCTTAGTCTTACATTTATCACCTGAAATATTTCTACTATATTTAAAATTTCATAAAACTGTTCCCTGCAAAGGTTTCATATTTTCACAGAGGCTGTCATATAATAACAATAGCTTTATATGATGAAAAATAGATTCTTTATAATAATCGTTGAAGATCTACTAAGTGTTGGATGCAAATGAACCACTCAGATCCTTTTCAAAATCAAGTTTACATCTCAAGTGAGACGATGGCAGGAATTATACATTGTAATTGTTTTGAAGTAGAAGAATTAATTACTATCGAATCCTACTGTCACGCGAGTGAACTATTTTCTCGTGAGAAATTGAAGGAAAAACAGCCGGCAGTAAAAGACTAGAGAGGTCACACTTTTCCTTGCGATAAAGCTCAGCCACATGTTGCTCGGCCAGTGACTGATTAAAAGAGCTCTATAAATTAAAATGAGAAATTCTATTTTATACGGTATTTTATTTCACCAGATCTCTCCTCTGCCGTCTACTACATTTTTCGACACCTACGTACTTTCACAAAGGATCTAAAATTTACAAATTAACTGACTTAATAAAATCCTGGAATCTAACATTTTACGAAACTAGTATTGAAAACATTATATGTAAGTCGATAGAAAAAGTGTTTCGATTCAAATGACTAATGATTTAGTTACTAAGTGTTTCATGTAACCCTTACAATTCTAAAGAATTCTTCATGGTTGTAAATCACGAAGCACTGGACGCGATAATGTTTACACGAAATGAACTTTGTTTCAAACTAACGGGGCAAAGGGGTTCTTAATTGAATGGCAATGCACTATTGGTTTTATTAATATATTTAATAACAAATATTAACTGGTTCAATGTGGTCGAGGTCTGTGTCAGTGTTTGACTGCGATGGTGTGACTCTCTTTCGTAAACAAAAATGTTCCCTTTATACAGAAAAGAGTGGTTGGGGTGTGTTGTCGTGGGACCAATCCTCGACGTTCGATTTTTAAGGGTCGTCCTCCCCGAGCCACGAGCATTCCGCCCACTCCGGAATTTCCGAGATGATGGGACCGGGGACTCGGACCCACGTGGCAATTGGTCCTAACGGGATTTTGAATTTTCGTGTTACGAGTGTGGCTTTACGACAAGTCATTAGCTACTGAGGGAAACGTGGCGAGCGAAACGTAAAGGTTCAATAACCACAAACACCTTCTGGGCCTCGTCCTCGAGAAACATGTTAATAAAGAGATTAGAAAATAGGGAGGCACTCAAAAATAGCTTGGACTGATCGTACATGTCATAAAGCCGTTTAGGCTTTTTGGGGAGGCGTCCATTGTCACGTTCGGTACCGAACACTAAGATTACGGCGAACAAAAGTAAAATTACTTTTACTTCCATCGAAAGAAACGATTTTTTCATTTTCGTTACTAACAATAAGCTAATTCATTATTTTACTTTGAGAGAAGATAAGAATATATACAAATGTACTGATTCGTTAAAAATAAAGACATAATTGCATTTCTCGAAAGTTTAAAAAAATGCCTTTGCATTGGAAAAAATATTGTTGTAGCAGTGTTTAACCGCTTAAAATTTTACTCTACAGTTACTGCATTTGACTTTGAAAATAAAGCTCTAATTCCGTTCAATTACTACACACATGGTATCACTTGTTTACACTACTATAGTTCATTATCTATTGCTCTTGTGATTTCTAAGGCAGTTAAATAATATATTTCTGTGTATTGTATCGTACGCTTACTGTATGAGTGTACTATACCATAAACGAAAAATATAATTAGTTTCCATTAAAAACATCGCACAAATTTTGTTCTTTCTGTAAAGATTACTAAATTATTTATTAAATATTTAAAGATATGAAAAAATTTCAGTCCAAATGATACATTTAATAAGAGGAAGAAGAATTTGTGACTTGATTTTAGGTCAAATTGATCCAATTTCTGCACAAGAATTAAAGGCCTGTAAATAAATGAAATTAGTATGTATTGTGATATCGAAGGAACATTTGAAAAGCTGAAATATTAAGGAATCGAAAATGAATTCTCTTTTGAACGTAGAATATTAAGTACGTTATCAGTTTCCTAGCAATTCTAACAATATAATTGTTTCGACATAACGTTAACAGTTACATTTGAATCGATTTAAACTGTGGGAGATGGAAGTACATGCCCAAACGTTGGACATAAAACTTTTATAAGAACTTGGGAACGGACGTTTTGTTAAGGTTGTGCAAATTTTAAACGTAAAGCTCCGTTTTTATTACCGAAGATAGGAAGCGCGACAAAGTTTCACTGTTTTTCCGATAGTTAAAATTTCTAGGAATTGTGGAAGTTAAATTTCCAGCAAGTTGAAGCGTTAGCCCAGTGCTCATTAAAACCTAATACTTCGCTGTGTCAACAAAAGTACGACCAGTGACCAACATAAATATCCGATGAAATAATTTACAGTTTAATATTGGAGGAACAAGTTTTCTCCTCTTACGATTTCATTCACAGATATTCGTCATGGGACTAATTATTTAATCCGTACTGCTTACATATTGTCACAGGATGGCTAATTTAAACTAGGAATCTTGTATACTTCGTGCCAGCTTTCAAACAATGCTTGAAGATATTTCTTCTCTCCAGAGGAACATAGTATAAATTTATAATTTATTTTACATCGAAATGGTTTCTATCAGATCAATATTCCAGAAGCCTTAAACAGTAGAACAGCCAAATTTGACAAACTGACGGATTTAAGATTTCTTACTTTATATTACAGAAATTACGTCGAGGACGTATACTTTAATCTTTAAAGTTCCGTCCAGGTGTATTGCACCCTTCGTAGTGCCGTCTAATTTTTTCCACCCGTTTCTCGTTATCAAAGGACCACCCAACTTATAGGTTGGGAACTAATTGACACACCTTGTGCTTAATTATACTTTTGTTTATGATGTGCTCGTGGTCGTTGCAATCAACCTTTCGAGCCTTGTCGAATTTTGCACGTGGAGTGCCGACTAAGTCTAATGGTTCGTCTTCGAAGGACCACCTCCGTGTGGCGGAGGACAAACAACTATTACTAATGGTCTAAAACTTCTAATGACTCGACTCTTGGCGTGGTCAGATGGCTTCTAATCTTCCCTTCCGCGAAAGGTCCCACGACACCTCCGTGCGAGGACGCATCGCGGGGCAGAGGCCCTCGGACAGGTTGAGTACATTTTTCGATAGTGGTGGGGAAGGGTGGCTGGCGAAGACTATTGGTTAAAATCATAGGTGGGAGAAACTACACGAAAATGCCACCCCCCAGACCATAGGTCACTCTCAGGTACCAAGCGTACCCTTGAGTGACGCACACGGGAATTCCGAGTGCCTCGAACAATGACCGTAGCAGACAATAACGTTAAGACGCGCTTCGGCTCTGGTGACCATATGAATGCAAAAATGTGCAAGTGAAAAAAGGGGCGAAGATTCTAAGTTCAAAACGAGACAATAAAAGGTAAAAGCAAATTCTTAGACTGAAAGACTACGATTGCCGTGGCGTCATAAAATTACTGCTGCTACGAAACGAGCGAAGGCGAAAAATATATAGTCGGCGGCTGACATACCTGTCGAGGATTAAACAACTTTATTTATCGCTATGCCTGTCGTGTATATTTTGTCAGTGTCTGTCACTTGTTGAACTTTTCGATCTCTGTGATCGTACTATTCAGGTGTTACCGTCTTGCTCTGAGTTCTCTGGTGCTCTACTTCTGAATCTTTTCGAAGGAAGCGGCGCTCCTTCCACGGTGCCCCTTCCTTCCTCTAACTGCACGCTGATTGGGCAATTTGGGAAAATTCGCAAAACCCAATCAGCATGCTTCAGTGACATCGCAACAACCTTCTCTTGCACCTTCAACGCGCGTTACCTTGGGGGTGGCGATGTCTGGCAACAGCGAGGAACTTCCGCCAGGTTCGACTTCGCCGGTCTCTTGACCGTTGGCAAGGCACTTGGCTATTGAGGACGAGAGGAGTGACTTTCTAGAGCTCAAGGGTTGTAAACTGCACTTTCTCTCGCCAGGATATTTTTTCTATTCGACACGCATGCTAACAATAACAAAAATCCTAAGCTGAAAAACAGCCTCTTCCTCACCTTCGTGCCATGAAACGCTGCGCTCGACAATCTGAAAATGTGATGATCCACCGTTCGATCGCACCATCTGCTCAATCTTTCTTGCTATCATTTTGAACGATGGGTCAAAACAGCAAAGAAGAGCATCGATGACCCACCGGAGAAGAGTAAGAAGAGTAAAACTTGGTGAAACGGGAAGAGAACGGACTGCAGTCTTCTGTCTCCTGATCGTCGGAAGCATTGCAATGCAGGGATCGACAGGAGGAAAATTAAGACCGAATCAAGAAGTCTCCGTGTTGGGAGAAGTCGACGAAGAAGTCAGTAACGTCGTCCTGGATACAAGCTCTCTTCTAATTTATAGAAAAAGGAGTTGTATCCAGTGGAAGACGTGGATGTGACAAGGCTCGTCATTCTCTCGAGTGTCGAAGAAAGGATGAAAGTCTTCGGCAAAAAAACACTGAAGGTCATTGTCAACAAGTTTTCGGACGAAGAGGAGTTCTATATCGTCCATATGGTAGAAGACTGCGTCCTTGGAGCAGCTTTTCAAAGGAAGCATCAATGCAAACTTGATTTGTTCCAAAACACGCTACATTATTTGGAGCTGCAGGAAATTCATCTAGGAAAAACAATGCGATCACCTCGTGCAATGGAGGAGAAGAGAAAAGAGAAGGAAGAAGATTTAAGCATCTGTGCTCCTTGAATCTGAAGGAGACTCAGAAGAAGTATTTTGCTGAGCTGCTTCATGATTTCCAAGATGTCTTCACCAAGAACTCTGATGAAGTCGGAAGATGTGAGGTCCTCCAGCACAGAGTAAATACCGGGGACCATTCCCTTGTTAAACAGGTGTCTCGAAGATTACTCCTACATTGTCCGAACGAAGTAGAAGACTTGTTAAAGAAGATAAAGACTCAGGGCGTTAATGAAAAATCACAAAGCCCATGTTCGTCTCCGATCGTCCTTGTGAAGAAAAAGGACGGACATGCGCGATTTTGTGTGGACTACTGGCGATTAAATAACATCAGGAAGAAGAACTCGTATCCTCTACCCCAAATTGAAGGTTCTGTGGACCCACTCGCCAATTTTTCATGGTTTTCTACGGTGGCTTTGCAGAGTGGATTGAGGGAAGAGAGGGATTGAGGGAAGATTGTTTTCTGAGTGGAAACATCTAGTGTTTGTCGCCCTGAAAAGGACTTTTGGTGTTTCTCAGACTTCTGTCTTATACCTCCGTTCAGCAGAAAATCTACACAACTAGCTAGACACCGCGCCGAGATCTGGCGATGGAAAAATCCAGCCACGCCGCTGACCGTTTTCAGCGGATGAGCCCTTTCGTTACGTTGTCAGCCAAACCGAGCAAATACCCCGACGTCGACTGCCACACCGCATCCACGGGGAACCACGGGAAGGTGGACTCACCAGTGCACGCAAGTACTGCGCTCTGACCCTGTTACAGGCGAAGGATCGTAAGGGAAGGTAATGGTTAGAATGGACGAGGAGATGTTGGGGAGAAGGAGCGGAGAAGGTATTTTGCTTTTTTGGCACTCCTAAAGAGTAGCCGGCACACCCTCACGATTGCGCTCACAGGGCTGCCTAAGCTCAGGGTGGTGGAGTCGCTAATTCCAGCGGAGAGAGGCACCCGCCCCTTGCCATTGCCGCGTACCAAGCAGTCCGGTACCCCGTTCCGCAAGAAGGCCTTCCACCTTATTTTGGAACTTCGTCCGGTCATGAGCACAACGTGCGTGAGAGGCTCAGGAAACCGGAGGTTTGCCAGACCCCGGGTGTTCGAGAACACCCCGCTGCGGTTCTGAGTGGAAACAAGACTCTGGTAATTCAAAGTTATGCCCTTTGGACGTGAGATCGCGAAGCGACCAAATTTCAGTCATACTAATGTCGCAACAGTAGCCAATGTCAACTTGTAATTGCTTTGATTCAATAAGGCGTCGCACTGAAAGATGCGGCAGACCTGATTTCGGCAACATCTGTAGAGCGGTAAGACGAAATCGGTTCATCGCGCAGTCGTCAATATGACATCATGACGAATTAACGAATAAAGAATAATAATGAATAAACGATTAAGGAATTGTTTTCAAATAACTAACGAATAACGAATAAAAGGAGGATGTTAAAAAATGGCCAATTTTGGCATACGGCCGGAACGAAAAATTTTTTTACAGTGCTTTGATTCAATAAGGCGTCGCACTGAAAGATGCGGCAGACCTGATTTCGGCAACATCTGTAGAGCGGTAAGACGAAATCGGTTCATCGCGCAGTCGTCAATATGACATCATGACGAATTAACGAATAAAGAATAATAATGAATAAACGATTAAGGAATTGTTTTCCAATAACTAATGAATAACGAATAAAAGGAGGATGTTAAAAAAAGCCCAATTTTGGCATACGGCAGGAACGAAAAATTTTTTTACAGCATGATTCTACGCATCCTAAGGAACAAAAAATGTAAGTGTCATTTTTCCCAGAAATGATGAGAAAGTTATGAAAAATGCGGTTCAAGGTAAGAGTATGACCATACTTATATTCCGTCTCGTTTTCTTCGGACGATGGTCTGTTCGTAAATTAACCACTTAGAAACTCATATTGAGTATTATTTACAAAGATTGTTGTACATTAGTGTTTAATAAAAACCAAAAATAATTAATGAGAAATTAATCGAAACAAGGAATTCTTTGATGACACAATGTTTATATTCTAAGCAATCAGAAAGCAATAATTATTTATTCTAGAAGTGATAAAAGTTATAATAGTAAATATAATAATAATCATCATGACAGGAATACGATAAAAAAGTAAGACTAACAGAATTTGCATTTCTTAACTGTGTATCCCCTATGAAAGCCAGAGGAAAAAGTATCATCTTACATATCAGTCTAAACATGTATGTATTATATATGTATGTATACAGTGTTCTGTCGAACTACGTATAGGTTAGAGACGTCGACTATCTGCGTAGTTGGGAACCATCCCACGGTTTTACGGAAAACTGAAATCTGATCATCTACACTGCGTGCCAATTGTCGTTAGAATAATAACAAACGTAGTAGGTCGTGTGTAAAGACTTAGTTGTTTACTAAGAGACAGTGTTTTTCCAGAAAAGGATAGAATATGTATATGTCTCGGAAAGACAACAGTAAAAAACCTAATTTGTTGTTGTTTCATAGCTATAACACATCTTATTACAAGAAAAATAAACTTAGAATACGATAAAACGAAATTGTTGCAGAAATTAATCTAATTAGCTGTATGTAGCCTCTCCTCTATTTTCAATTAACTCTATCATTCGATTGTGTACGTATATAAACATACATACATATTATTCACACATACACATACCGTGAAACTGTAGCTGTGTAGCTCGCAGAGCACGTTTCTCGTTTGATTTTTCTCCCAAGGTGAGCTGTTCGTTGTGTACTTGAATTCGGTGCACTAATTTCTTGTATGCAGCGGCACTTAATTCACACGAAAGAATATGCTAAGTACGTAAATTGATTGGAAATCCGCGTATAATCGAAAACGCGTTGTTCGATGTATTCCCTACAAGCTATAATCGCGCAGTATAAGCGACGTTCTTCGTTCGTCGAGGCACTCGTTCGACAGCCTCGTAAACACTGACTGAGGACGAGTCGTCCTGCCTGATTTCTGTTCGCTATTTGCGTAGCAAGAAACATCGGGATAAAGTCACCCTCTTGTCTCATAACATTGCGAGAGACTCGTGATATCTTTTCCGAGAAAAACATAAGAAACGTGAGCCTGGGTCGCTGTACGTACATCGAACCAAACATAAAGCTGTTCGCGCACAGAAAAGAGTTAACGGAAAAAGAATTTTCTGATTTTATATTACTTTTACTGGCAAAACCGAGAACAGACGCCACGCACGTGGTCTTAATGCAATACAATACGCCATATTGTTTTTCACTCGACGCATGCGCGGTCGCCGTTCCCAACGCCGCTCGGCGGACGCACGCCGATCACGGCAAAAAGACGCGCCCTTTTTAAATTCAAACCGTTACACTGTCCTTTTGAGAGTAAAACTATTAATTATTTTTCATTATTTTCGGTTTTTATTAAACACTAATGTACAACAATCTTTGTAAATAATACTCAATATGAATTTCTAAGTGGTTAATTTACGAACAGACCATCGTCCGAAGAAAACGAGACGGAATATAAGTATGGTCATACTCTTACCTTGAACCGCATTTCTCATAATTTTCCCATCATTTCCGGGAAAAATGATAATTATATTTTTTGTTCCTTAGGATGCGTAGAATCATGCTGTAAAAAAATTTTTCGTTCCGGCCTTTTCCCATCATTTCCGGGAAAAATGACAATTATATTTTTTGTTCCTTAGGATGCGTAGAATCATGCTGTAAAAAAATTTTTCGTTCCGGCCGTATGCCAAAATTGGCCATTTTTTAATCGTTATTCGAATAACGCCCAACATTGCTTTCACAGCATCCTCAGCGCGCTTTTTCCTAGAGAGAGTAAGTCGATACTTGGTCGGTCGCGGGTTCGCCAAAGTTTAGCAACAGTGCGAAATTTCCGGCAGGACCCTTTGGTCCTGTGGACCATTTGAAACTAATGTCGAATTCACCCTTAGGAAACTCGTGTTTTATAGCACGTCTTGGGCTATTGAGGATGAAAAAAAATGAAACTCTAAGACCGTTGGTATTCAATTAATTTCTCCCGGCAAGATAGGTACGAAATGTCAAACAATACGCTAACATCGATTTAAAAATAGCCTTTTTTACAACCGTGTATTAAACCATGCCAAACGAAAAGAAACGAACATTGTTCTTTCGTGAATTACTTTCATAATAAATCAATTACTCACGAAATTTTGCTTGGTATAGACGTTAGCCTAGTATTTTACAATTAAGTTACAATGGATAAATTTTCTTATATTTTATTCGTAGAAAAATATTTCTTCATTCACAAAAGTGCTGATATTTGAACAACTTCCCAATTTAGTTTAAGTGCACAGCGTTATTCCGTGAAAATGCAATCTTAATGTTTGCTAATTTTCTACTTAATGATGTAAAAGCTGAAATAATGAGAAATCGTTGTTATTGATTACCAATAAAGCAGAACTATCGAGAACAAATTTCTCAGTTTCAAGTTAATTAGAACCAGCCGGCACCCTGAGACAACAAGAAACTAGAACACAAGAGGATAATTACGATCTTTCAAAGGAATAGTAAAACTGAAATTAAAAGGTTGTTAAACTTCTGAAATATGAATTAATAACGATCAGTTTTATAATTCTATTGTAACGGCTCATGTTTTTTTAATGATTCTTTTCATAGGTATACCATTACAAGGCTTGAATAAGTACGCGAAGAGGTAAAGTAATCCAAAAACTATGAAATTGATCTATTGAATTACGAATTGAATTTAGTACTGAAGAACAAAGAGGATCGATGAGGTTGTAGAATATGGGAAGGAAAAGAAAATTTACAGAAATCTTCGGTTATTCACAACATTAAAAGAATTACAAAAATTGGAAGGGATATCTATAGAACATAGCTTTAAGCATGCAATCGGTAATTTACAGGGCAAACTTGTCACAAAAGACATAAGACTCAAAAAACACTTCTTTTCATTGGGAAAGATTAACAGCGTCCTGTTAGACGAGTTTCGTTGAATCACGTATCTCAGAATAAATACAATCATATTTTCATCCATATAAAAATAAATTCAGCAAGTCAATGTGAGAAAAAGGAAAAGAATTTTTAAAAATTACTTACTCTCCCTCCAATTTGAACTTAAACATTTTCCACTGAACTGATGTCTGGGTTTTCTAGTAGAGACAACCTGAAAATAAGTGACTCTGCACGAAAAAATAAGCAGATAATGTGCAGAATTTTTTTGATTACATTCAAACAAAAAAAGTTAAGTGTTTATCGAGTACGCTTGCAAATATTATTATAAATAACAACAGTTTCTCTGCCAATATAACTATGCTTTAACTGTTACTACAAATTTTCGATTCTCAAATCGGTTCAAGTAAGAATAATTTTTGTTTCAGCTATTTAACATGTGTTGCATTCACGAATCGAACCGTGGGATTGTTTCCACCGCAGGAGTCGTAAAGCCTGAATTAATCTTAATTGTATACGATTCTGTCGCGAAGCTTGCCCGCTAAATTAATCTTAGGCGACTGGTTACAAACGGAGAGTAAACGGATGATAAACGAGATTAGAATGTATGTACATATGTGTTGTCCCAAACGCGGGATTACCTTTTGTTTTGATCTTGGGGGGCAGTTATTGAGAGACTATTGTATCTGTAGCTCGAATCGGTCGCTGCTGGAAATTGCTACACGCTGATTGGTTATTACTGAACAAATTTAATTACCAATCAGCTTGTTTTAGGACCGTTCATAAGGCAAGTTTATAAAATATGGACGACGAGAACCAGCTATTTTGGAGAAACATCAGTTTCACGATTTGCTAAATAAGTAGGAAATCGAAAGCTTAAAATTGCCTTGTGCACAAAGAAATCCACTTCTCCTGACTCCACAAAGTCGCCACATGCAACGCATCTAGCGTCTTCGCTCTCAATAGTTATTGACGTGTCGTAAACTTCTTAGTTAACCGAAATTTGACTCCGACTTCTCGGAGATATGTCACATGCGGTAACCTAGGCGGGAAAATATCACATTTTCTGGAGACAACCCTCCAAGGTTTTTTGTATGATGATTCGTAAGCACAGCAACCGCGCGCCTATCACTTTGACGTAAGTATAAAAGCAGAGAAGCGTAAAAAAAGATTCCAAAATGTGAATTTAACAGTGAAAAATTCCCAAATGTGAATTCAATAAAAGAGCAAGGGATTTCACGAGCATAGAATCCCATGTGTGATCCGAATCGTCGTATGTGTACAAAGAAAAATTGGCTAATTGCGTTTGCTACAACCTATATTATAAACTAAATGTCACATTATTCATGAATATAAACAATATACCAGCGTATTTATTAATTCCTTGAATAGGCAAAATCGCGTTAGCTAAATAAAACCGAATTCCGTTTGTGATTCGAACAGTTAGTCTAATAGAGTACCGTTCAGTCATTGCCAGTACGGGCAGCGAGTTAGACTTCTGCGGGCGTAAACAAATCGGCGGGCAACAAGCCACGCCTTCTCTATGTATGCATACACACTACCGCTCAAAAGTATCCGGACACTTCCTTATTCTCTACAAAATGTAGTTTAAGTTAGTAGAAAAAGTATTTACACTCATTTTATCTTTTGTAATTGTTATTATTATGTATAGTAAAGTATCGTAGCACACTAAAATTTAGTTTTATGTACAAATTACATATGTAATAAAAATGCAATAATATAATTCCTGTTTTATAAAGACGAAACCTAATGGAACGATTTCGTTGTTTGAGAAGGTCTGAAGATTTAGTTTATTTAATTTCTATGGTACAGATCGATTTCAGAGAATCCTCCGATACCTATTAAGTGTTGATAAACCGTCGATGATGTGCTTATGCTCTCTGGATAGGGATAAGAATGGAGCTAACGCTATGCAGTCACCCGCTTTGCTTTAGTTCGTCTGTTGCTCTTCCTATGTTCAGTTATGAATTCAAAACTAGAATTATCATTAGAAAAACGTGCTAGTATCCTTACTCTTGTGGAACAAGGATATTCAATTCGAGAAATTGCTTTAAGGAAGAAAATTCCGAAGTTGACAGTGCATGACACTACCCGTCCTCGGGAGTTAGAGTCAAGGGAGAGGAGCATCGCCTCCCCAGGGCCGAAAAACTCCCGGCCCGGATACATGGGACCGCGAGGGGTCAGGTGGGGGCCAGGCCCCTCCCATTACGGTCCCCCAGGGAAGGGGCGGAGCCGGGCGTGGTCTACGGGCGGAGTTTGGGGGGAGGTAACGTTACACCTCCTCCCCCGTGGTCGCGGCGTGAGCCGACGGGGGGGAGGGGGCTGAGGAAGGAGAACCAAGTTCCCGTGGCTCTCCCCAGCACGCCCGACGAGGATCACCGCGAAGGTTTTAGTGGGTAAGAATCCCACACTACCACGCCTCCCTCCCCCCGAGGAGGGCGGGGTGTCTTTCTGAAGATTTCCTCCGCGTTAACAAAAAGAACAGAAAAAAAAGTGCATGATACTATGAAGTGTCCGGATACTTTTGAGCGGTAGTATATGTAGTAACCAACACCATCTTAAGAAGGAGAATTATGTTTAGAAGATATGTAACACAAGTGTCTTTCGCCCACTCTGTTTTAACGTATGTGACATCATCAGCCCGCGACTTCGCCCTTAGCTTTGCCCGTGGGCATCGGCGCGTGCTCTTGCCCGCCTGAAGACCTACTGAACGACACTGGTCTAATAGATATCGCGAACACCCTTTCAACGCGTCCTTAGCACGCTCTTTTCTGGAGAGATACCTGGTCGATCGCACGATGTACAGAAGTTTGATAACGGTGCAGAATTTATGTCATGTTCTGATCATTCGACTCTACGTACCGTTAGAAACCGATGTCGAATTTACCCTTAACCCTTCGGCTGCGGCAGATTTTATTATGTAACGCGCGTGATAGACAATAGATGTTCAACCACGCCTGCAAAATCTTTCGTTCTGCCGTTCTAAGATGTTTTATAAATTTTAAAATTTAAAAAAAAAATTTATCGTCTTTAAATTTCTTCTATTAAATTAAGGTGGAAGTGCGCAAAGGACAAAAATTAAGGATTAAATTAAGGTGAAAGTGTGTCGAAAGGTGCCAAGAACACAGTGCGAGCAAATTTTCATAGCGACAGCAGTGGTACGGTTAAAAAACTCCGATTTTCTGACACCTCTTCGGCTATCGAAGACATGAAATTAAGTAAACTGAATCTTTAGCAATAACTTCATGCAAGTACATTTAACAGCACTCCTTTTGGAGAAATTATTTCGAAATGTAGATTTCTTTGTAACTAAAACTTTAGCCAGAAATCAATCAGTAATCTTGCTCAAACCTAATTACACCGATAAGTTGGAATATACGCAATAAATTCGTGTCCACGTTGTAATTGTTACTAGGAATCAGAGGGACCAGAATCAGGACTAAAACCTTCAGGATTCCACGGTTGAATGCATTCAATATCATGACGTAAATACTAACACAGGCAGGTGTCGTTATTAAGCCTGTGTGAGACCTAGTTACAAAGTGATAATAATTCACATAATCCACAATAACGATCTGCAAACTATACAGGACAAACGATTCAGCTTGGTCGTAGTATGACTGACGTAGTATGATTGTGAGAGCAACGATTAATGTGAGGTTTGAGCACGAATCGCCAGGGTAAAATTACCTGGAAATTCAGGAAGATTCTAGTGATAATGCTGCTGCATAATGAAGAAGGATAATGTACCTTAACGATCGGCCAGTAATTAACCGCATACGCCTAGCCGATAATCTCCCCAGTTCACCCCGGCCCATATGCGTGGAACCGTCAAGATCCACCGTCAGAAGTGCCAACCGCAGAGGTCCCTGTCGCCTTGGTAATTAGTGGAATAGCATTCGAGTGCAAGTTACGACTCGTGGAGGGTGTTGTGGACTAGCTGTGTGGTGGGCTAATCGATATCCGATCATTCGAGCAATACGTCAAGTACATCCCATGCGCTCTCTTCTACGATACGTGGCCATGATCGTTTCCATTCAGTCTGTCCACGACCTCGCATGGTATCTGTGTACTTTTCATTTCGGATATCATTTTATATAGACAAATGAGACTATTCTTTTAAATAAAGAATACTATGAACGCATATAATAACAGACATACCTACAATTGAACCACTCAGAAGCCAAAGTGACGAACTCCATGAAATAAAATTTACTACATTTTTTTTTTTATTTGTGATGAATTGAGCACGAAGAATGCACTTTGGTAATAAAATTGGAAGAATGTCAAAAAGTGGAGTTGATCATTTTGGCTTCTGAGTGGCTCAGTTAGTAGTAGCAGACTCTTTTTTTTAATGAAAATAATACACATATTTAAAAAGAAATTTACACAGTAAAAAAAAATAGAATCAGATTATAGATGTAACACTATTCAGACATTAAAAATATGCCTTGTAATAAATGCTTTTTTTTATATAAAGCATTATTTTACTTTAATATTGCTATGATATACATACACTGGGTGGACCAATAAGAATTACCACCTTGAATATCTCCGTAGCTATGAAAGTAAGAAAAAAAGTCCAATAAAATTTGTTTGGTACGACAGGAGCGATCGTATGGTTATAACGATTGTTTCTTAGGGTCACTAAACAGATGTGAAGATCTTCCCTATTTCTTAAACAATATTTCATAGTTTTTTATTTATTTATCAATAGCAATCTCTAAGACGAGCACTGTTCCGCCGCGCAGGTATGGAACACGCGTGGGGTCTTCGTTGACCGGGTTTATGCCACGCTCACACTAGAAGGTTATTTTTGAGAACAAAGACGCTTCGTAGCTCCGCGAAAAAATAAGTAATTTCTTACAGAACAATGCCTTTAGAATTTCGACTTTTCCGCGTCCTCAATAACCGAAGACGTGTCATAAACCAGGTATTCCTGAAGGGTCAATCCACACGCGCGTATAACGGCACATTCGGCCGAGGGTTGACCTGGCGGGAACTTCCGACGCGTCACCGAAGGACAGCGAAGATTCCACGCACCCGCAGGTAGGACCCACTCCTTCCAAGGAAAAGCGCGCTAAGGGCGCAATGGAAGGGTGGGTGACACTCAAGGGGGCACGTTGATTGGTAATATGTGCGTACGTGAAAAACCAATCAGCGTGCCTTCTTGCACTTGGCGGGGGAGTCACGGCGGACTCCGGAAA
>NW_017100630.1:641621-651701 GCF_001263275.1 Habropoda laboriosa
AGGTTTTAGTGGGTAAGAATCCCACACTACCACGCCTCCCTCCCCCCGAGGAGGGCGGGGTGTCTTTCTGAAGATTTCCTCCGCGTTAACAAAAAGAACAGAAAAAAAAGTGCATGATACTATGAAGTGTCCGGATACTTTTGAGCGGTAGTGTATGTAGTAACCAACGCCATCTTAAGAAGGAGAATTATGTTTAGAAGATATGTAACACAAGTGTCTTTCGCCCACTCTGTTTTAACGTATGTGACATCATCAGCCCGCGACTTCGCCCTTAGCTTTGCCCGTGGGCATCGGCGCGTGCTCTTGCCCGCCTGAAGACCTACTGAACGACACTGGTCTAATAGATATCGCGAACACCCTTTCAACGCGTCCTTAGCACGCTCTTTTCTGGAGAGATACCTGGTCGATCGCACGATGTACAGAAGTTTGATAACGGTGCAGAATTTATGTCATGTTCTGATCATTCGACTCTACGTACCGTTAGAAACCGATGTCGAATTTACCCTTAACCCTTCGGCTGCGGCAGATTTTATTATGTAACGCGCGTGATAGACAATAGATGTTCAACCACGCCTGCAAAATCTTTCGTTCTGCCGTTCTAAGATGTTTTATAAATTTTAAAATTTAAAAAAAAAATTTATCGTCTTTAAATTTCTTCTATTAAATTAAGGTGGAAGTGCGCAAAGGACAAAAGTTAAGGATTAAATTAAGGTGAAAGTGTGTCGAAAGGTGCCAAGAACACAGTGCGAGCAAATTTTCATAGCGACAGCAGTGGTACGGTTAAAAAACTCCGATTTTCTGACACCTCTTCGGCTATCGAAGACATGAAATTAAGTAAACTGAATCTTTAGCAATAACTTCATGCAAGTACATTTAACAGCACTCCTTTTGGAGAAATTATTTCGAAATGTAGATTTCTTTGTAACTAAAACTTTAGCCAGAAATCAATCAGTAATCTTGCTCAAACCTAATTACACCGATAAGTTGGAATATACGCAATAAATTCGTGTCCACGTTGTAATTGTTACTAGGAATCAGAGGGACCAGAATCAGGACTAAAACCTTCAGGATTCCACGGTTGAATGCATTCAATATCATGACGTAAATACTAACACAGGCAGGTGTCGTTATTAAGCCTGTGTGAGACCTAGTTACAAAGTGATAATAATTCACATAATCCACAATAACGATCTGCAAACTATACAGGACAAACGATTCAGCTTGGTCGTAGTATGACTGACGTAGTATGATTGTGAGAGCAACGATTAATGTGAGGTTTGAGCACGAATCGCCAGGGTAAAATTACCTGGAAATTCAGGAAGATTCTAGTGATAATGCTGCTGCATAATGAAGAAGGATAATGTACCTTAACGATCGGCCAGTAATTAACCGCATACGCCTAGCCGATAATCTCCCCAGTTCACCCCGGCCCATATGCGTGGAACCGTCAAGATCCACCGTCAGAAGTGCCAACCGCAGAGGTCCCTGTCGCCTTGGTAATTAGTGGAATAGCATTCGAGTGCAAGTTACGACTCGTGGAGGGTGTTGTGGACTAGCTGTGTGGTGGGCTAATCGATATCCGATCATTCGAGCAATACGTCAAGTACATCCCATGCGCTCTCTTCTACGATACGTGGCCATGATCGTTTCCATTCAGTCTGTCCACGACCTCGCATGGTATCTGTGTACTTTTCATTTCGGATATCATTTTATATAGACAAATGAGACTATTCTTTTAAATAAAGAATACTATGAACGCATATAATAACAGACATACCTACAATTGAACCACTCAGAAGCCAAAGTGACGAACTCCATGAAATAAAATTTACTACATTTTTTTTTTTATTTGTGATGAATTGAGCACGAAGAATGCACTTTGGTAATAAAATTGGAAGAATGTCAAAAAGTGGAGTTGATCATTTTGGCTTCTGAGTGGCTCAGTTAGTAGTAGCAGACTCTTTTTTTTAATGAAAATAATACACATATTTAAAAAGAAATTTACACAGTAAAAAAAAATAGAATCAGATTATAGATGTAACACTATTCAGACATTAAAAATATGCCTTGTAATAAATGCTTTTTTTTATATAAAGCATTATTTTACTTTAATATTGCTATGATATACATACACTGGGTGGACCAATAAGAATTACCACCTTGAATATCTCCGTAGCTATGAAAGTAAGAAAAAAAGTCCAATAAAATTTGTTTGGTACGACAGGAGCGATCGTATGGTTATAACGATTGTTTCTTAGGGTCACTAAACAGATGTGAAGGTCTTCCCTATTTCTTAAACAATATTTCATAGTTTTTTATTTATTTGTCAATAGCAATCTCTAAGACGAGCACTGTTCCGCCGCGCAGGTACGGAACGCGTGGGGTCTTCGTTGACCGGGTTTATGCCACGCTCACACTAGAAGGTTATTTTTGAGAACAAAGACGCTTCGTAGCTCCGCGAAAAAATAAGTAATTTCTTACAGAACAATGCCTTTAGAATTTCGACTTTTCCGCGCCCTCGATAACCGAAGACGTGTTACAAACCAGGTATTACTGAAGGGTCAATCCACACGCGCGTATAACGGCACTCTCGGCCGAGGGTTGAAATCCCCAGGTCACGTTCGTATCTCTTACCTATGCAGAAATATTGAGGGCGAAATGGTGGTATGTGAGCCAATTTTACTCGATCTTTCAATACTTTGTGAAAACCCAATCAGCGTGCCTTCTTGCACTTGGCGGGGGAGTGACTTTGGACTCCACAAAAAATTGGCGATCGAGCAGTATTCGCAAAAATTCTCTCGAGCGAACAACACATACATCTCCAGCCGTTCGAGGAGACACATCAGAGCCTATCATTAGAGTCAATCGAAATCGAGACTTCACCATTTGCGCTCGACCACGTTCTACTACGTTCGAGTAGAATAGACTGGTAACAGTCGCGCGCGCGAGTTTTTGAACATCACAAAAGAGCGCGACGCGACAAGCACAAAGATCTATAACACAACGTCAATCAAGGTTACAGGGGCACACGTGCCTCAATAAATTCTGACGTCATTGAAAGAGCAATTGAGTCAATAGTAGCAATGTAATCGACCTTCCACAACCCTGACTAATGTGTTATAAGTCACTGTATTCATCCTAACCCATTCACTGCTATTGGTACAAACGCGCTTTGAAAAGTTGCTCAAGCTTGCTATTGGAGTCGTTTGGCGCACTTCCATATTAATTTGAACCTTACCTTAATTTGAATCTCTTACATCTTAATTCAATGAAACAAATTTTAAAACGGTACGGCCGAAAGAAAAGATTTTGCGGACGTTGTGGAACATCTGAATCTGCCGCGCGCCTTGTACTAAAATCAACCGCAGCGAAAGGGTTAAGTGTTGTTATTAGCAAATAAATGAAAAAAATATGACATGTGGTTAAAAAGAACAGGGATGAAAGAATCGTTATAACTGCACGATGGTCCCTTTTATAACAGACAACTTTCATTACAAAAATTTTTCTCTTACTTTCATGATTTTGGAGATCTTCTTATTCGTTCATCCAGTACCCACGGGGTGTCCCAGTTTTTTCCGATCAAACTTTGTCAGTATCTTCTATGAGAGCAAGTAACAAAAAAATTTACAACGAAAACGCGAAATACGAAGGCAATGGTAACGAACTTGCAGTTACTGTGAAAAAAGATCGTAATCACAGCTTTCATAAACAAACTAGACGTATTTCGTATTATTGTTGTAACTTTTTAATATGTACAATAATTTTTCTTTTCTTCTGCCTATAGAACATACCGACAAGGTTTGATCGAAAAAAAACTGGGACACCCTGTACATATATTATGGATAAAAGAAAAACAATAATTGACGTATGCTTTAGTGTAGTATTACTCGGTTTATCCCCACAGTTTTATTTTATCTTAGGTATATAAGAGATGCACAAATGTACATATTAAGTAAAGTATACAATATTACTTCTGTACATCAAATAAATGTATGAAATAAATGATACGTATACCTGATACGTATGAAATAAATCTTGGACTTCTATTTTATTGCATTCTTATTCCGCAAAGAACATATCGTTTTGTTGCATTTTTCTTCTTTTGGGAACGCAAATACTGCCTTCCAGGCCTCAATTAAGGCGTAAACTGAAATTTTTTGAAAATTTAACTAATGTCGTTCTGCCTTACAATCACAAATATTTTGGCAGAAACGTTTCATAAGTTACGGATAAATGTTTACCCATTTCAATATCTATAACTGCTCTCAAGTATGGCACCTACATACATACATATATCATCAGAAACGCATATAAGACACGAGCGATTAATCCGTGTGGAGCAATTAGCAGTACAGATTTCAGTCTCTGGAGGGCTGAACTAAACACCTCGTCAAGGTGGACGTGCCTGCGGCTCATGTGAGCCCAGCTGACCCTCGACGATTAATGGTAAACTTAATTATTGGATTTCCTCTCTCGCCAACGTCACGTTGCATTTCCCTTACGCACTCATATCTCTTCCATATCTAACTCCGCATCTGTTTACGCATAAAAACGTACACATTGAATATACAGAATTGACCGTGAAATTATTTTCTACGAATGTAATCGAAATTAGAGAATCTAAGGTATTTTCAAACTCTGAAGTCAAATTTGGCGAACAAATACTTTTTCCATTTGTACAATATACGTATACAAATTAAGTGTTTTAAGTGTATTAATGTTACGTTAATATTTTGTAATTTTTATTAATCTTTTTTTTGTGTACTTTGCACACCGTGATATGCTGGATACATAGGAATAAAGTAAGAGCTAAATGTTTAATAGTGAAAAATGTCACAACAAAAATTTAAGGAAGAAATATGCTAGGATATACAGTACAAATTAGCAGAATTTCTGACAAATCTATTTTATCTATAACTATTTATTTTACTAGCTGTTCCTCTGAAAAAAAAAAAACTGATTTGACCTTAAAATCTTTTTAACCTTTTAACCTTTCAGTTCACCATCACATATTGTGAGCCTTCGAAATTATCAAATAGTGAATTCCAGCAGCATCTGTGCATAAATGGGAAATCTTCATGGGAAATTTAACTCCTTAAATCGTTTATGCACCAACGCGAACAAATTTTGCAGTAATCTTAATTTTTTCGGGATTTCTTATCTATCGTTTAAGCACTCTGTTCTAACCGCTGTAAATAATCCTTAATTTACTTATTGTCTTGCGTGTTACTCTGTTATTTTTCTGTTTTCTCACTTTATTCCATTTTATTTTATTTATTTTCTTTTTCTCCTTCTCTTCTTCGATTTTCTTTTTTATTTTGTACTGTACATTATACTACTGCTCTGTGTGAATTTCGACGCCTGTATACTAAAGGGTTCTTAAACCCGTCGATTAACAATCAAATAAATAAATAAATAAAAATACTCCTCATAGGTAAATCTTGAAATTATTCCTTTGAAATTATTTATTATCACATTCCCATACTCCCACTTTCATCGAATACATGCAAAATTGAACTTCGCGGTGGGTCAAAACGTTAGCCTTAGTTCAATTATGAGTATACTTAAAAGCCGTCGATTCCACCCTGCGAAAAAGAATTTAATTCAATTATTCCTACAGAAATAGGTTGGACCAAGAGGAATGTGAAAAGTGCTTATATCATTCTCCACCGTTCGATGGGTTAACCGAAGCGAGAAGTTTAAGAAGTTAAAAATTGTCTTCAGCGTTGTGAAGGAAGTGGAGGTAGGAGTTGAAGTTTTTGGTATGTAAGTCGGTGCGGTGTGTTACAGGCGTCCTGTAAATTGGATCTATCAGCGCGTTTAGATGGTGCTATATCATGCTAGAAGCAGCGGCCAGAGAGAAGGAGCACCACCATCTTTCAATGTCAGCACAGCCTACTCACGGCCATTCTCTTACCCTTACCTTCAACCTAATGTAACTAGAACGGATACGCGAAACAACGTACTGCAACATTGAAACAAGATTCAGCTAACCCTCTAGCATTGTTCTTAAACCTGACCAATGCGTACACCTTGTGATTCTTCAGTCAATCTGTTATCGCCGACTGATTAAACGCTCCTTGCTTCGATGTGATTAATCATCCATATTGACGACTGAAAATCTAGAATTTTTTCGCGTAACTTGCGAATCTACACTATTTAACCCTTCGTGCAGGCAACTTTATACCCATTTCTATATTTCTCTTTAACAATTCTTTTGCGTTCTTGTGAAAGTAAAATCGCTCAGCGTCCCCGTCTTTTCAACAGTTTTACCTCGATATACGTTTCCAACATAAAACTTTACGCGAATTTTAAATATTAAAGCGTGAAAGAACCTTTAGGGTTAAAAGGTCAATTATAACAGCATTAGTTAATGTATAAAATTTTTAAAGTAAAGATGGAATTTCGTATAAAGTGTTTCTGAAATGTCATTTGACATGTTTGCGATAAACAAAGTTTTGTGACAAATCTGTTTTATTGTACACGTGAATTTACTTTAGTTAACTACGTAGTGCACCTAAAATGACGAGAAGAATGTACGTATGTACATACATACATATATGCGGGGTGGCCTATTTTAATTTACATATAAATGCTAATATTTCAGATACTATGTTAAATTGGAAAACTTGCCTTTGGGGAATTAAATGAAACAGAGGAGGGACATTAGTTCGTGCACGTGTTAAGGTCACTTAAAGCTCAGTTGGATTTTTTAAAATGACACGCAGTAAGGTAAAGGTACCAGTAGTTGACCAGTTTTTAGAAAAACGTAAAAAATAAGGCTCTTTTGAAAAAAGTGCAGCTGACATGCCAAGACATCTGTCGATTAAATTTCAAAACAATTACATGTGAAATGAAGTATACGTAGTAACAACGGACGTCTAAATTCATTAAGGTAAGTAATATGCCTCTATATTGCTATTTCCTTAACGGTTCAGGTAAACAAATCCATACGTTGCGAACTCTTCGTGACTGCATTATTTACTTATTAAATTCTCACAGCGTTTTCTAAGTGATGAATGCAACGTTTTTGTTATTCTAACCACAAAAAGCAATAGTTTATTGGGGGGTCAATTTCTGAATCTTGTTATTCTAATAGTTTTTAGAAGTTGACCGGGGTGGTAAATTACTGACGTGAGTTATTTAAATTTGTTTACGATTTATAATGTATCCATTTTGCATTTAACTTTGTTAGAAGTACAAAATATAGTTCCAAATTTTGTAGCATACTGCGTTTTAGTGGATCACCGCATGGTCAACTATTGACCGATCCACGGTCAATTATTGACTCCGTCCAGTGTCCACTGTTTAAAGTAACCATGTGCGTGATATTATAAACACCACCAGAAAAAAAAATGCATTTATTTAATTATATTGTGCTGGACTATGAGTGGAAGGCTGTAGTTTCTCATATCAATGAGCCCACGAAATCGAGCAGAACTCGCAACGTCTACTCTATTCCCGAATTGACCTTGTTATGCAATTGAATTGTTTTATTTCTACTTTCCATTCTAATTATAACTTGTGCTGGTAATTGTTAAAAATAAACGATACTAAAATGATTGCCGACATTATTGCTTTAACCCTTCTTCTAGTATAAGTGGTCAACTACTAACGAACAGAGGGTCAATTACCAGTTTTTTCAGTTTTAAGAGTGGTCAACTTCTGAAGCAATAACTGAATTTTTAAATATGTTTTTAAAATTTTTATAACGTAACTTTTTTTAAAAATTCGTCTTGTTACATAATCTAGAAGGCTTAAAGACTCTCGCTATTTAATCACAGAGCAAGTGGTTACTATTGTTCGTGTGGAGGATTTCTCTTAACTGGTCAACTACTGGTACCTTTACCTTATATCCTATTTTACAAATAAAGCGTAACGAGGCGAATTCAAGGATCTCACATGTTGCATGATTTTATTGGAAGATACAACGACGAAACGTTAACGAACATTCCGTTTAACGAAGTAAACTAAGCATCTCGCGTTGACTGAGTGATGTTAAAAGTGTCACTTTAGAGATGCTTACGGCCGTGCAAGATGACATCAAGAGGCGTATTCCAAACGTGTATTGATGTTCAGCGCAATGTATTCGAGCACTTGCAGTGGCACTAGTTCATCGAATGGTTGCTTTCCGACATTTGAGGGTCACTACTCGAGGTCGTAGCGATTAGTGTGCGATGCCTACGTTATTTCACCAAGTGGAATGTTCATTTACGTTTCGTCGTTGTATTTTCCAATAAAATCGTGCAACATATGGGGTCGTTGAATTCGCTTCGTTACGCTCTATCATTTTGTAGACAAAAGTATTCTACGTATCGTTTGAAGAATTCTACTGACTTTAAAGTACGCTTAGCAAAGGACAATGGTAGAAATTGACCAATTTTGGATCTGACTGGCAACGAAAAAGTGCGTAATGATTTACCCCGTAGATGATGGAAAAGTTATAAAACATCAGCGTAAACTTCATTAAACGTCATTATCTTCTTCGGATGATAATTCGTGAACTCCGTATATTCGGAGATATCCGATAACAATCCAGAACACATTGACAAGGTTCGATCGGGAAAAAACTGGGACACCCTGTATATGACGAATTCTGTACGGGTGATACAACCAGGCAGGATGTGAAAATAAATTGGAAATGTAGAATTGAATTTTTCGGTACGATGCTTCCTTTAAAATTATCAGTATTTTTCTATGACATTAAATTTATAATAAGGAAAATTCGTGGGAGGTATTAGTGGAAAGGCTTTCGAGTAGTAGAAAAGTAGTACAAGTGACATACACTTGAGTTAAATTTTGTAAGAATCTGTTAATTTAATTTTTAAATCGCGCCCAGAATTTATTGGCGTAAAGCATACATGAATAAAATAATGCACGTCAAGTATGCATAGGAGACAACTAGCTAAAAATACATTTAAAAAAGTGAATAAATTTGATTATTATTGTAGTCTTTATAAAATAAAACAATTTATAATAATTTATCAAATAAAGACTAATTAATGGTATTTTTCTTGAAATTTACGTAATTTTTCCCCTTTATTTTGCAAAGACTAATTTTAAAATGAACGTAACCGTAAATAAAAGAGAGATTGTGGATAAAAGTGGAAAAATTACGTAAATTTGATGAAAAGTACCATTCAAATTTCGGACGAATCTGCAAATAATAGAAACAATTTAAGAAACTAAGAAAAAAATTCCAATGTCCGTAATATACAGACCTCCTACCTTTTTTTTTAATCTTCTAATGAGTCTTTCCGTGCTAGAATATTCAGCAGGTTTCCAAACTGGCTGTCATCGGTGTGGTTGTACTCCATTGTTCGCAGTCGGTACACCGTGTAAGATCTACTCAAGGAACCCGGGATGCTATTCATCACAGACAACAGTTCCACCGAAATAGGAAATCCTGATGTGGCTGAGATCGTAACAGAATCAAAGTGACCCACGGGGAGCGAAACCGACGACGAAACTGTAGATAGCAAGGGGAAAATCCGGAAAATGGGAATCAACGAACTAATCCGTAAGAGAAGCGCATAGAGAGATGATCAAAGAAAGACGAGAAAAGAAGCAGATGAGAAATAGCGACGCAGAGATAACTGTGAACCAAGAAAACGACAACAATGTCGGGGAACAAAATATAAGAATGCCTTAAAATGTGAGAAGCAAGGAAGTATGAAACGGCGAGGTTGAGAGAGGGAGAGAGAGAGAAAGAGAGAGAGAGCGTGGAGGGAGAGTGGAGAGAGAGAGAGATAGAA
This sequence comes from Habropoda laboriosa, assembly GCF_001263275.1. Classification (NCBI taxonomy): domain Eukaryota; kingdom Metazoa; phylum Arthropoda; class Insecta; order Hymenoptera; family Apidae; genus Habropoda; species Habropoda laboriosa. The sequence goes on from NW_017100630.1 coordinate 651,377, forward strand.
GAGAGAGAGTGGAGAAAAATAGAGGGGACAGAGAGAGTGGAGAGAGAGATAGAGAGAGGGAGTGGAGAGAGAGTGGAGAGTGGAGAGAGAGAGAGAGTGGAGAGAGTGGAGAGAGTGGAGAGAGTGGAGAGAGAGAGAGAGAGAGAAAGAAGAGAGAAAGTGGAGAGAGAGAGAGTGGAGAGAGAGAAAGAAGAGAGAGTGGAGAGAGAGTGGAGAGAGAGAGAAAGAAGAGAGAGAGAGTGGAGAAAAATAGAGAGGACAGAGAGAGTGGAGAGAGAGAGAGAGAGAGAGAGAGAGAGAGAGAGAGAGAGAGAGGGGAGAAAAA
>NW_017100630.1:651785-654838 GCF_001263275.1 Habropoda laboriosa
AGAGGAGAGAGAGAGAGAGAGAGAGAGAGAGAGAGAGAGAGAGAGAGAGTGGAGAAAAATAGAGAGGACAGAGAGAGTGGAGAGAGAGAGAGAGTAAAGTAAATTCTGTATCGTCAATTAAGGGAGTAGTCGACCGCAGGGTAACACAGTAAGTCCTGCTCTTCAGCCTGCTAATCCCACATTGGCAAAACAATTAACTTTGTGCGGGAATAAAGATCTTGCTTGGTTGTCTCTGCTCGCCAACTTCGGTCTTTCTGCCGTCTCGTTTCTCTTTCTATAGCAGCTATAACCATGTAATATCGAAAGTCGTTAGTCTGCACAAAAGTCTGTAGAACTACCATCTCTTTCACCGTAGGTATCACAATATCGTTCCATTCGCGTCAAAAATATCTGACTAATGTTACTTTATCTTCTCGTAAGGACCGGAAAGATAATCGAACTTCCTTTGCCCGCCACTTCTCCTCATTTGCAGTTGCGTATGCGTACATTCTCCGTAGAGGTAAACCGATTTCGAGACTACCACTTTTCCCAGCTTCCGGAGATTCTCACTGATTTTCTCCTTCTGTCGTCCCATCTGCGTTCTCCTTGTACTGCGCCCTTTTCTTCATCTCTCTGCTTATTTTCTTCCATCTGTATCTTCAGCTTCTCCAGATTTCGACTTAGTTATCTGTAACTAAGCTAATCTCAACCAAGAAGTCCGACTATCCTGCAACGTAGGCTACTTAAACACGAGTCCGACCGATCCGCCAAAGCCTCCCGACCTCTTCTAATCCACTCCCTCGAGCTTCTATATACTCGAATCCTTACCTCGAGTCCCTTCTTGGTGTAGCTTCCACTTTGGTTGGTTAGAAGATCAGCGAGGGTAAAGTCTGTGATTAGTGGAAGGCCATTTTTATTACCGAGTTCTTCATTCCAATCTGTCCGCATGGTAAAACATTGTGTGCGGTTAATCTGCTTTTGGACAATGATAACAAAAACAATCGATATTCCTTCTAGATAGAGTTAATAATATTTTAATCACTTTCTTTATGAAGTATGCTACATTCCTTACGAAACTGAATCAATTTCTTATCTTTCAAGTGTTCAATGTCTTATTTAATTACTTATTTCATGTCTTAACCTATCTTGTTAGATAACTTGTTTTCTTTTCCTGTACAGTAAATAAGTGGTCAAATTTTAGTACCGTATTTTACTGTTCGAACGGATGAAAAAAAGTGATTAACACATACACTACCGGCCAAAAGTTTGGAATCACCTCCCACTTTTCATCAATATTAAATCTGCTGATAATTTTTTATAGATTTGAAGTTTATCTCAATTCTACATTTATCAATTTATCATATATCAATTGATTCGAACGATAAAAAATTCTCAAAGTCGCTGACTTTTTTCTGCAAATTTTTGTGTAAATTGCAATGCTCGGTGATTCCAAACTTTTGGCCGGTAGTGTATGTAGGTCCGAAAACTCTTCCTTTCCGAGATACAGACACTTTTCGATTATAATAGAGTATTGTAGGAATGTTTAAAACTATATCTTCTCTACGCCTCCACTTGCAAGAATACCATTTATACCGTATTATGTAGTTTCTTAAACCCTACAACTTCTGTAAGTGACATTTTCTCGTATTCTTTGAAATGACCAAGATATTTAAATGGACAGAGTTCGTGAGACACGCTGTATGTAAAAATGTTTGCGACTCGCACAATTTGTAATCACATTAGAATCGTATTACTTCTGGAAAATAAACTTTTATTTCATACTCTTAAACATACTTACCATTATTATTGGCGACTGGACTGTTTCCTGTCTTAAATTAACGTTCTGTGATATTGCAGTAAAAGAAATGCATCAGCTTTATCGAAGGTGGCGGAACATATTCTCACGGCGTGATACAAAGAGCACCGTGACTTTTTCCCTTCAAAACTCTCATTGTGAGGATATTTTTTAAGACAAATATAAAAAAAAGGGGGGGGGGGGAAGCTGCGAATAAATGCAAACCTAGAAGAGAAATGCGTAACTCGAAGGTAAGTCGGGGAACGTGAATTTCTGGGAGAGGAAGAGGTGCGGATAAGAAGGAAAAGAGAACACAGACAAGAGTGCTTCGATTGGATCGTCAGGGATTGAAAGAACTTGATTGGCGATACGGATCGCTACCTTGCAAAATAGAATCTCCGTGAAATCGCAGATTTTCTTGCATGCAAGTTGTGTTCTTGTACCGATTGTCAATTCGCATTGGACTGGCTTGTGCAGGGAACGATTGATTTTAGATCAAGTATTTCTGCTGCCGGCAGCTGCTCTCGTCCGTATCTTCTTTTTCTCAACATATTAGCCGAATAATAGCCTAATTGATGCTCTAACTCCTATACGATTATGTAATAACCGCATTAATGTTATATAATCATAGCTGCACCGGATGTTGCACATTTGGTAATGTTAGCTATATATGGAACGTACGTACGTAAGTAATACGAATGGAATGATCGATCAAAACAGGCTATTCCAATTAAATGACATGTAACATTCTATGCAATACATAAAATTAATATTCGAAATTACAGAAAAAGGCTCCTATGCGTACCAGATTATGTATTTAAAATATAAAATTGTAGTACACCCACAAGGGAAATCATCCAAACGTTACACGCCGATTTCGATGAAACTTTTATATGTTGTAGAACTTGAAAAAATATTTGACGCGTATTTTTTTTTATGTACGAATATCTACTTTGAAGAGGTGAAAATAAAATATCGTTATGTAATAACATAAGCAGTTAGTAAAACAAAATTACACTGAAAAAATTCGATTTAATACTGACAATTAATTATTTATACTGACCACAATTACAACTCATCATCAACCCTCGGAAGACGAATGGTTTTACAGACGAATGCAGGGTCATTTTAACCCATAGCAAAGTTTCTATTGTACACGGGTTTTAAGAAGGAATTGTGTATAAATGTGTATACTTTCAACTGTATATTTATTTACATTTGATAAATAAAATAGGAGTACAGTATATTCTCCACAACTGTCAGACCGCAAGGAAGCTAA
>NW_017100630.1:655084-678664 GCF_001263275.1 Habropoda laboriosa
CTTATTAACATGTTCACGCCAGATTTACAGGTTGCTGTCAGGCGGCCACAAGAAAATACATTTTAAGCATAGGATTATAGTATTATGCTTTATAATTCTTTTTTTTTCAACTGAAAATAATGTCTAGCTAGCTATGACGTTCAAAATTTTTAGTTGACAACATTTATTTTATTTTAATTATTCTAAACATTTGAGGCACTCCAGTCACTGATGACCACCATGGCTATATCGAGGAAACAATCTAACGTTAAAACTTATTGAGTGATTAATTTAATTTCATAATATATCGCTTTAGCCAGCCACCGTTTGGTTGCCAATTGTTTATCACATAGAGTCGGCCTATCTCCACGTAAAAAAAAAAAAAAAATGTAGGGTCGATTCCACAAGTGTCAATTAAATGTAGGGTCGGCCTACATCCACGTAAAAAAAGGAAAAAATGTAGGGTCGATTCCACAAGTGTCAGTAAAATGTACGGTCGATAGCAGCAGAAAAGGTGCTAAACAATTAGAATTAAATGTAACGATAGAAATTATTGCAATAATGCGTAATGCAATTGAAAAATTGAAAGAATCAAAAGAAAAAACGCGAATTCGTATCTTTTTCGATTCTAGAATATAAGAAAATTTGAATAAAATACGCGACGAGAATTGGGGAGAAGCATAAGTTAAACGCGTAAAAATATTCAATAATAAACGAACTAGGGATGAAGCTATTATTTCAATACGCGATGCACTGACTCTAGTATTTACTAAAATTCAAAAATTCTCGTATAAATTCCGAAAATAGATTATTAATTACGGTAAACTACTGAGACGGTTTAATTAAGGGTGTAGGGTGGGCACAGTGCACTCGTTCCAAATCAGATCACAATATACAATAATATTTCAACTAACTACCTAACATGCAATTCATGCAAATTCCTTGGATGGTAAATTATTAGTAAACAAAATAGCAAGTCATAAAATAAATTCAATATCAGAGAAAATATATGAAAAATTTAAAATTAATTTCAATTGCTGGAAGAAAAGTACATATTGATTATTATGCTGTAACGAAAACTCATAGTCATTTCAATATCCTATTCGACAAGTCTGAAGAACAACGATGACTAAAATTCAAATGTTTATTTCCCTAAACCTTCAAAATAATTTCGAAATATTTTATTCGAAGCGGACTATTCCAATTCAGTATCGATAATTGAAGAAATTATTTGATTGTATTTAAAAGAACCGAAAGGAGAATATTTAAAGTCTGATATTAAATGTCTAGCAAGTACCAGTAATTGGTAAAATGATTTATATTTGCTTTAAATGGAAAATTTCGAATAGGTATTAGTTAAAGTGAATTGTTATTCAGTCTATTGTATTGAAATTCTAATTGATTCTAACGTATACAAGTGTTACAAGAAGGCTGAGTGTATACAGGGTGGACATAGGCTAGCTAGTAGCCCCCGACCACTCTATGAACTTTAACGTCTATACTCGAAAGTGTATCGTCAACACTAACACGTTACCCAGATTATCCAAAAATTGAAGAAGTTACTTTTAAAATTGAACATTCTACGGTGTTTCGAGAGATTTGATAATCATAGTCGAACCTTAAACGAACGTTCAAACGAAGAAAATTTTCCAAAAATCATTTCGTACGTTATTAATCGATAAAACAAAAATTCATTGTTGAAAAATAAATATTTCCTGAAAATCTTCATCTTCCATACAAGATTCAAGATTTTCCCTAATTAAGAGTAATTTCAAAAGATTATCTGTATAAGCTATTATTTCAATACGCGATGCACTGACTCTAGTATTTACTAAAATTCAAAAATTCTCGTATAAATTCCGAAAATAGATTATTAATTACGGTAAACTACTGAGACGGTTTAATTAAGGGTGGGCATGGTGCTGCTTTAGTTTGAAATGATTTATAAACACATAATTAACAGAGGAAAAACCGTGAAACGGCAAAACGTCTACATTCTAATTGTTATAACATGTAAACAGAACTTTAAATTTAGTGTAAACAGAAAAAATATATAATACAATTTATTTCACGGTATTGCAACAAATAAACGTTGAATCAATATTTAATTCGTATAAAAACAATTATTTAACGTAATAATTTTACCTTCACTATGGCTATTTTTAATCTACGACCACAGGTCAACCTGATTTCTAATCCTTACGAACTTTAAATTCAGTCTAAACTGAGAAAATATATAATACAATTTATTTCACGGTATTGCAACAAACAAACGTTGAATAGATTCTTAATTCGTATAGAAACATTTATTTAAAATAATAATTTCACCTTCACTATGGCTATTTTAAATTTACGACCAAGGGTCAACCTGATTTTTAATCCTCCGAACTTGATTTCACAACGAGAAAGTAATAAGATCGTTGAAACGTACTTATTTGTCAAAGAAACTTGCAAAAATGTATAAATAATAATATGTAATGTTTTAACAAATTTTTGGAAGTATAAATTAATAATAAAATTGTGAAAATTAATAAATTATACGTTATTATAACATTAATAGAATTATGACTAAACCGAAGTTCGAAGTCGAGTATTTAAAGTCTGATATTACGTGCCTAGCGAGTGCCGGTAATTGTTAAAATTTGTTTAATAATTAGTAATAGAAATTCTAATTGATTCTAATGTATACAAGTGTTACAAGAAGGCTGAGTGTGTACAGGGTGGACATAGACTAGCTAGTAGCCCCCGACCACTCTATTCACATCTCAGAACCTTCAGGTCAAAATATGCCGCGAAGTGTCTATGGCCCAGTATAAAGGGTGAATAAATTCGCGGGACATCAGCGGGTCCTTATATACCTGCGGTACCCTCTCCCCAAAGTCATTAGCAAAATCGTCGGTTAGGTCAGGCGGGAAATTTTCGCGGGAAGTTTTCGCGGGAGATTTCCGTTACCGTAACACGGTATAATTTGTCAGTTTTCACAATTTTGTTATAAATTTATACTTCCGACAATTTGTTATAACATTGCATATAACAATTTATACGTTTTTACAATATTCTTCAATGGAAACATAGGTTTTAGCGTTCTCGTTACTTACTCGTGGTTAAATTAATTTCGTAGGGATTAAAAATCAGGTTGACCTGTGGTCGTAGATTAAATATAACCATAGTACCGCTAAATTTATCGTGTTAAATAATTCTTCTTACACGAATCAAAAATGTATTCAATGTTTGTTTGTTATAATATCGTGAAATGAAATATATTACACATTTTCTCTATTCACACAAAATTTAAAGATTATAACGATTAAAAATGAAGTTGTCCTGTGGTCATTTATCAAGAATAATCATTATAAAGCTGAAATTATTGTGTTAAATAATTTTTTTAATACGAATTAGGAATTTATTAAACGTTTGCTTGTTACTACTTGTTACAGTACTGTCTCGCAATGTAAATTTAAGTAAATTAGGTTGAACTGCACAGAAAATGCACAGAACTGCACAAATAATTCATTTCACGATATTATAACAAACAAACGTTGAATACACTTTTCATTCGTGTAAAAAGAATCATTTAACACGATAAATTTAGCTGTACTATGGTTATTTTTAATCTACGACCACAGGTCAACCTGATTTTTAATCCCTACAAAATTAATTTAACCACGAGTAAGTAACGAGAACGCTAAAACCTATGTTTCCATTGAAGAATATTGTAAAAACGTATAAATTGTTATATGCAATGTTATAACAAATTGTCGGAAGTATAAATTTATAACAAAATTGTGAAAATTGATAAATTATACCGTGTTACGATATCGGAAATCTCCCGCGAAAATCTCCCGCGAAAATTTCCCGCCTGACCTAACCGACGATTTTGCTAATGACTTTGGGGAGAGGGTACCGAAGGTATATAAGCCCCCGCCGATGTCCCGCGAATTTATTCACCCTTTATACTGGGCCATAGACACTTCGCGGCGTATTTTGACCTGAAGGTTCTGAGATGTGAATAGAGTGGTCGGGGGCTACTAGCTAGCCTAGGTCCACCCTGTACACACTCAGCCTTCTTGTAACACTTGTATACATTAGAATCAATTAGAATTTCAATACAATAGACTGAATAACAATTCATTTTAACTAATACCTATTAGAAATTTTCCTTCCAAAACAAATATAAATCATTTTACCAATTACTGGTACTTGCTAGACATTTAATATCAGACTTTAAATATTCTCCTTTCGGTTCTTTTAAATACAATCAAATAATTTCTTCAATTATCGATACTGACTTGGAATACTCCGCTTCGAATAAAATATTACGAAATTATTTTGAAGGTTTAGGGAAATAAACATTTGAATTTTAGTCATCCTTGTTCTTCAGACTTGTCGAATAGAATATTGAAGTGACTTTGAGAGGTTGCTTTTTCGTTACAGCATAACAATCAATATGTACTTTTCCCCCAGCAGTTGGAATTAATTTGAAATTTTTCATATATTTTCTCTGATATTGAATTTATTTTATGACTTGCTATTTTGTTTACTAATAATTTACCATCCAAGGAATTTGCATGAATTGCATGTTAAGTAGTTAGTTGATTTATTATTGTATATTGTGAGCTGATTTGGAACGAGTGCACTATGCCCACCCTAAATTAAACCGTCTCAGTAGTTTACCGTAATTAATAATCTATTTTCGGAATTTATACGAGAATTTTTGAATTTTAGTAAATACTAGAGTCAGTGCATCGCGTATTGAAATAATAGCTTCATCCCTAGTTCGTTTATTATTGAATATTTTTACGCGTTTAACTTATGCTTCTCCCCAATTCTCGTCGCGTATTTTATTCAAATTTTCTTATATTCTAGAATCGAAAAAGATACGAATTCGCGATTTTTCTTTTGATTCTTTCAATTTTTCAATTGCATTACGCATTATTGCAATAATTTCTATCGTTACATTTAATTCTAATTGTTTAGCAGCTTTTCTGCTGCTATCGACCCTACATTTTACTGACACTTGTCGAACCGACCCTACATTTTACTGACACTTGTCGAACCGACCCTACATTTTACTGACACTTGTCGAATCGACCCTACATTTTTTTTTTTTACGTGGAGGTAGGCCGACTCTATGTGATAAACAATTGGCAACCAAACGGTGGCTCGCTAAAGCGATATATTATGAAATTAAATTAATCACTCAATAAGTTTTAACGTTAGATTGTTTCCTCGATATGGCCATGGTGGTCATCAGTGACTGGAGTGCCTCAAATGTTTAGAATAATTAAAATAAAATAAATGTTGTCAACTAAAAATTTTGAACGTCATAGCTAGCTAGACATTATTTTCAATTGAAAAAAAAAAATTATAAAGCATAATACTATAATCCTATGCTTAAAATGTATTTTCTTGTGGCCGCCTGACAGCAACCTGTAAATCTGGCGCGACAGTGAACGTGTTAATAAGTAAATGTTGTTCAAATTATATCGTGTTTGATATCATTTTCATCAGAAAAATCTCACCAACATGATGTTAAATAAAATTCCAGATGAAAAAAAGTAAAAATTAAAGAAATTATATTTTTCTATTATGATTAAGCATAATACTATAATCCTATGTTTAAAATGTATTTTCTTGTGGCCGCCTGACAGCAACCTGTAAATCTGGCGCGACAGTGAACGTGTTAATAAGTAAATGTTGTTCAAATTATATCGTGTTTGATATCATTTTCATCAGAAAAATCTCACCAACATGTTAAGAAAAATTTCGGGATAAAAAAAAGTAAAATTAAAGAAATTATATTTTTCTATTATGATTTGTGGAGCCGTGAAATCTCGTAAAGGAAACCGACGGGTGTAGCGTTACACGTTTGACCGACTGCGAGCGAGATAACATGGGCGCAGCAATGACGCAGACCTAGGCGTAGGACCATCTACACTGTCACTTGTAGAATCCAAACTTACTGACTCTTGTAGAGAATTTACTGTACTTCCTAATCTGAGCCGTCTGACTTTATCGCTGTTGAGTCAAAACGACCTTGCATTCGTCGTACGAGGGTTAATTAAAAAAAAATACTGACCAAATAAATATAAGTGTTCTAAAAATATTAAGCTTTTTAGATATGATTTACAAAAAAGAACACATTTATACTCTGTTCAAAATAAGAGTAACCTCGCTTCGCGTATGGGACGTGCCTAAGGCATGGCTAGAACCACTAGAACGTCCAAACCCCCACTTTTCTCCGTCTTACTCTCTGCTACGCTCTCTGTCTATGCGCAGAACGGACGAGAATCGGTCCGAGAGCGAGGTTACTCTCATCTTGAACGACGTATAGAATCTCTGTACCGATCATCCAGTACAGTGACTGATATCTGTCGCTGTTATCTATACGGAATATGTAATAGATAATTAAATAAATGTTTTATTTTCTACAATTTTTCGTGTACACCTTACAAACGATTAATTACGTCAAATAAATCTATCACAGAAGAAGAAAGAAAGGTCGATAATAAAGAGATGATAGAACAAATACGTTACTCGTATGTACAATGGTTCAGAGTTGGTAATCTCATTCAACAGTCTATCACTGCCGATAGTTACAGTCCCGTTAGCATACATTGTCATGATGTATTTGATGGAAGAATTGCCGAGGCAGGTGTACGCATCAATTTAACACGAGTTCTCTCCCTTTTGCCGAGAAAAAGTCATTACACTCGATTCTAGGTAAATTACACAAGAAATCTTTTTCAAATATGACGACTATCTCGAGATGCAGACACTCACCGTGACCCAATTACTTTTCACCAGCTATCGGATCATTTTGTAATGCTATGCACGTCTGGGGAATTTTAGTTGTTGAGAACAATGCCTCTAAACGCAAGCTTCTGCAGTTTCTAGCATTATATGCAAGAACACAGAGTAAGAACTTCTCCGGATTTAAGTTTGAAAAGAATCGAGACAGACCACGTAACATTACTGAATATTAGAATCGAGGAAACATGGAAACTCGGTGATTTTTAATACCGTTAATTCTTTAGAGTTCTTCGAATTGAATAGATGTAGGTGTAGCAAATTAAGGAGTTGCAGTCACAACAAAATTTAGTTATTAGTATTTGGTTGGAGCATATGAAACCTGGTTTTTTGAAATGAAACTTTAGATACGTTGCACTTCGAAAAATAATGTACTTAATAAAAATTATTTCCATAGGATTTTATACACTTTTCTCAAAGATTCATTAATTTTATTATGCGAAATTTATAAAATTTATTGGGCATTGAATGAACAAATTCTTTAAATGCTACTTTTACAGTTATTTGCTAAAAAAAATTGTTCACGGCCATTGAAAAAATGTCTAGTGAATGAGAGAGGATGTGGCAAAATTTGATATGTTTTACCATGGATTGTTTTCAATAATTTTTCACAGAACGTTGTCATCAACGGCTCTATCTGGCTTTTCGCTTAACTCACTTAGAGTTTTGAATTTTGCGCACCAACAAAGTATGTTTTGAAGTATCCTTACACCTACACCACTAAATTTATATTTTCAGCACTTTTTACCACAGTTTTTCACGTCTAAACTTATGTAAAAGAATTACGCGCATACTCCTGTTATTCGTCACGTCAGATAATAATGTCCAAATAATTGTATTATGAATTCTTTTACTATTCAATACACGTATACTACAGCCAATTTCTTCTCGTTGACTGTTGTGTATAAAAATTTATAGTCGGACAAAATTAACCATATGGTATATAATTTCAGCTGTTGAACAAACCACATTTTGTTTATACCGATCTAATATCTTCAGACAATTGAGTTGCGTCGAGATTTTGATAAGTTACACTCGGAGAAACTGAACTTTTTATTCAATAAAGTTGCTGTAAACATAAGTACAAAGTCCCTAACTATAAAATCCCCAAAAAGTTGCTTCGTAGCCCGCAAAAGTTCTCTTTTGAGTCCCAAAAAGTTCTGTTCGAAAATCCAACAGCGTTCTAGCTGAAAACCAAAAGCATTCCGATCAAAGTCCCCATGTCCAAATCAATCATCCGAAACATTCTCTTTCCGTGTTGCATCTTGGAAGGAAATACAGAAAAGTCGGGCCTCGAAAAAAATAGAGCGGTTTTCCCATTGTGTAACACTTACAGATCATGCATCTCGTCCTGTATACAGGACCTGCAAGACGTCGCTCAAAGATTCCTTGTTTAGGAATCTCGCCGATAAATTCTAGATCCCCTTTTTTCACGGCGTGTAGACTTACAATAAGTCATCTTCAATATATCTAGAAAAAGTCGGTGTCTTCCAGCCAGATCCAAATTCTCGAGATTCACGCAATTGTAAGCCTTTTAATCTTTGGTTATTGCATTGCAATTTACTCGTATTTGTTCTTTCACGTCTTCTACAGAAGTAAAAGGATATGGGTATACCTTATTTTTTAAGTAGCCCCATAGAAAAAAATTTCTAAATATCTCGAAAACTAATTATTTTTCGACCATGTTACGTCTTAAAGACAGACGTCTGTAGTTAAGGGTTAAATCGTATAATAGTTTCCTCTCAAACGTAGTTGATGTACTGATAGGTTCTAAACGACAGTGTGTATTACGCTAGCACAATATTCAGCGGATAGTAAACATTAAACTAATAAACAAAACCGACACATGCAAGTGAAATGTATGTGTATACACGTGACCCGTACAAACTGAAATATCTCGATGATAGATACACCAATACATCATGAAACAATTCATAACATGAATCGAGTTACAACATATTTGGAGCTAAGACCGCAAATTTAGCGATAAACCACGAATTACCAATATCGTAAACTATCATACATAAGGTAACTTGTAACGATATAAGTAGGTACAGTGTGTAATTTGTAAAGTAATTTCTGTTATTAATTTATAAAGCCGGCTATAGGAAGTTGGAATTAAATAGAATCGTATAGAACAGTACGCGGTTTTGATGAAATCTAATTAAATTAGCAGTTACTGCTAATTAGATCACCTTTCATGTTTCGTTTTAATTTGTACAACTGTAAAAGTGTAACTAAATTTAGAGAGATGTACGATACGCTGTACTTTACCCCACAGTAATAATAATCTTCGTTACAATTGAGACATACGTACGCATTGTAAATATTATTAACACAATTTAATTCAAGGTACCCAAAGTAATTTGATATTTTTAAATAACATTCGTTCAGAAAAATCGCTTTACCTCTGCTTCTATTACAAAGTATTACGTGTATACTTAAATTAATTTGATGCCTTTTCTTTACAAAAAAAATCGAACATAATTTTAGTTTTTTCCATTTATTGGGTAACCAATGAATTCCCTCTCTGAAAAAATATGACGCTTTTCAGTCGACAAAGTGGTCAAGACTTTGTGAAAACAGACACCGAATTAATTTGTACACCTGACAATAGTAGAAGCAAAAGCGAAGGCGTGATTTCACGAAAGTAATTTTTTTGAAATTCCCTTTAACGCCGTTTCATGCAATATTCCCAAGTATTGTCGAATCATAGAATAAAACATCAATTTTCCAACCCGAAACACGAACAAGAATCTGCATCGTATTTTCAAGGACAACACGTTCTTACAAATTCTCGACAAACTGTTACAACAAATTATCCTTTTGTCCCCATTTTTTTTTCCTGAAACGATCAATATCTTTCGATACGTTAGCCTGACAGAATTTACGGGACGCTGTCAGTAAGGTTGAATGACGAAGACAATATCAGTAACTGGGTGACCGAGTAATCCGGTGAGAGCCCAGCTGCGTTAAATTGGCAGCGAGTCTATCAGCAAGAGGGTGATCAGCCAGTGCCTTTAAAATTCGAAGCGAGTTAATTTGATTATCGCCATAACAGAGCTCTACTGGGCTGAGGAATAATCCGGCTGTATAACGACATCAGCTTAACTATTGCTGGTGTATTTCTATTGCACGACTGTACAACGTCCTAGAGGGCCACCGTGGCGAGAGTGGCAGGGGTTAAGAGTCTTCGTGGAAGGGTGTAAGAGGCTATACTGATTGGCCCGCAGCTGGGGTAGCAGTAAACATTCTCTCGCCTTTCCGCCGTGCAACCAGAGCCACCTCCTTTCCTCTGCACCCTCTTTCTCACTTTTTCCTCTCTCCTTCTCTAACCTTTTCGTCCTTAACCTCTCCTTCGGTAGTTCGCGCTTTCTCTCCCTTCTCGTCCTTCTCCAACTTCCTCCTTCTCCCTCGATTCCACTCCTAACTGCTTTTCTCTCTCTTACGAACTTAAGCCCGATTTAATGGGGTGGAAACGCGCGGCTCGATCAAGTTGTATTCAATTATCCCTCCTTTCTGGCCCGCTGTTAACCCCGGCCATCTACAGAGTGTCTTGCAAGAAAGTTTTTCCTCCCTTTCTCATTTTCCTTTTCCGTCTCTGTTCGACGTTCCCTTCTGCAACGTCACATCTGGCCTCTCTGCTCCGGACAACTTCGAAGAATGTATCCCTATACGTTTGAATAGCTCAAGGTCAGTCTCGGTCATTAATAGAAATCCATTTGAGCTGATAGTGTATTCTCTTTTGTTTTGCAAAAGCTGCGTAATTCACAGATTCACTTTTTATAGAAATTATTGTTTATTGCCGTGTAAGATAGACGATGATAAAGAAAAATTATAAGTAAGATATTTTTGGCAATCACGGTCTATTTAAATATTTTTTTGATTTTCTAAATGTTCATTTACTTTGCTGTAATAGGAAACATTGAAAGATTCAGTTTTGTGACAAATGAGAAATTTCTAAACGTAGAATAGGGTATTAATATTTGCTCCACAAACTCTTCGAATGCAAAAGCATTGGTAACGTCTTGACATGCTTTCTATTAAATTTCGACAATATTTTGGTGAAATTTTGTCCCATTGTTCTTGAACTCTTGCGTATAATTCAGCAACCGAGGTCAATCAAAATCCTCGATGCGAGTTTAAATTAGGGTTTTGAGTCGATTACTCAGCAAATTTTGTGAACTTTTAGCAGTGTGTTTTCGATCTCGATCATTTTTAAACACAATATCTTTTCCAACTACTGGCATGTTCTCAATAATTAATTGTTGATATTTTCTTGCAACAACTATGTGAGCTTCAATATTCTTTTTCGAAAGTATAACTTTTTTCTCTTTTTCAGTAAATTAGCTCTAAAGTTACCTTTTTTTAAAGATCAATGAATCGTCTACTTGCTTACTTCTATTTCTGTGTCACGTTTTAAAAAAATTAACTTCATCACTTGTGATATACCAAACGATTCTTCGTTCATCCTCGCTCAGAAACTATATTTCAGAAATCCGACAGGTTGACAGATCATTCTGAATACTGCTCGTTCGTACATTCTAAAATACTGCTAGTTTCCTTCTTTTCATCTCGATGAATGTTAACAGACTGAATGTCAGTAATAAATAAGTGACGTGACTATGGAAAGAAAACATTATGAAAATTTAAAAATATTTTGCCTGTTTCACAGTTTCAACTCTGGTGCAAAATTGAGTCTTTCGATCTTCATCGTTATCAACGTTAAATGTTTATTAATCAATAAACATTTTAAATATATGAAAACGTTCAAGAATACTGTGACCATTAGTAATATTATATTGAAATTTATTTTTGGATTGCTCGTCATTTACGACGTTTAGAAAATGATTTCTGTGAAGTGTCTGATCATTGATTTAGTTATACTCCTTACTGTATACCTTGTTGCACACACTTCCTGTACGATTTTTATTAACTGCAAGTTAAGCGTTATATACTGTTAATTGTACTACATGCTGTTGTTAAGAATAACACTCGATCTTTGTGGTATCTGCACATGATGTACCGACTAAGAAATGCTCGAAGGACCATCCCAAGATGTGGGGAACTATGTAACTCTACACTAGAGTGAGTAATGATGACCGATGAGACCTTAATTAGAAGTGTCCTGCGTGATGGTTCTTTGGTGACTGTCTCCAAGTTCTAGAATTCCAGTGTGTCCTTAAAGTGGCTTTATTTGGAATAGAGGGAAGCAATCTCTAGGCTATCTAATTAACCTAGACACCAGCGTATAAGCGAAGCATAGCATTCGCTGAAGAACAAAATCTAACTGGTATATGCTTAGAAATAGAACGGAGAAATTAAATTTCAAAAATCCTACGATATTAGGATTACGATAAAATCATTGGAAATGGTGTACCTCAAGGTTCAGTCTTAAGCGCAACTTTATTTCTGATTGCAGTCAATGATGTCTCGACTAATATTCTCAATCCGATCAGAAGACTCTTGTTTGCAGATCACTTAGAATTTAACTGTATTATGCAAAGGAAGGAACTTCCATACTAGTCAACAACACCTACAAGAAACGCTAAAGAAATTGCAAAAATGGTCACAGAGCATCAAATAAAAAGCTTTTGGCTTTAGCAGAAACCGCCACTCTATGAATATTGTGGGAATGATAGAATTTATTTAAAAGAGTGTTTGGACCAGAAAGATAGACGTGCGAATCAAAAGATAAACATGTGATAGGATTTTTCATGAATACTTGAGCTGGGGCGATAAATGTGCGAGTGAGAGAGTATTGGGTGAACAAAGAGTGCGTGACCACCCAAATCTTTAGGTGGACGTGACCAAATGCGTTTCGAAACTGTCCGCGTATAGTGAAAGAAATAGAGGAAGAGAGAATGAGCGGGTGAAAGAATAAAAGAGGGTGAGTATGACGTGCGCGAGGTAGTCATAGAGCGAGAGTTAATAGAGACAGAATTGAGATTGAGGATTCTAGAGTACTCGGGAGCGGGAGTGCGAGAGCATTAGAGAGAAAATTGAGACATGGTAGCCGTTAGCATCGTGTCTTAACATTTAAATATATATATACGTTGTTGTTTTTAATTTTATCGAGTGCCTGTCTACATCCCAACATTCCTGTAATATTAAATTCTCAATTTTTTATTCCTTTATTTGTTGTTTTTTATTCGTTCATTCGTTCATAAAGTTCAACATGCCAATATCTTCTTCAACTTCCGCTAAGAGACTTTCCTCCTACGCTACTATAGTTAATCCACTTTGCTCCTACGTGATTTCTGATAAGCTGATCGAGAAAAAAAGTGACATTCAAATCAAATTGAAATAAAATTCATTGAAAAAGGAAATTCAGTCGTCTTTTTTACTTGAAAACTTTTAATAACGAATAAACGCTACATTTTGTAATACGTTTCGACTTTTCTTATCATCATATTGTTACCATAAAAATGATCACTCAATCAGAGCTGCACATATATTTTACTAACATTCTTTTTCAATTTCGAGATACATGATTCACATATCTTCTTTTCTCCGATTATGGATTTAGTTAACAAAAAGTACATAAAAATAGAAATTTATACGAGGAATTAAACGTACTGATGTTTGGTAAATTACATTTGGAAATGAAATCTTTCCGATAATCTACGTTATTTAAATAAAACTGTCAGAATATCAATGCATCATGTAAATAATACTTATATAATTATACGTTCGAAATAGGAATTACAGTGGCGCGTTATCGACAGAATCATATTGCCGAAATGAATCATGAATATATCGAGGCGCATATGTTCAACCTGGGCCATCAGATTGCTATAATATATAAAGTTCCGCGTTCACAAAAGTAGCTAAAGCGGAACGAGGAAAAACGGCGATTGGTTTTCTAGTTAATAGAGAGGTAAATCTGGTTCCCCCAATTCTATACTGTTGGAGCATTAGATAATGTTTAGAGATGACGGCTATTCAATTCTACTCGTTCTCTTATCTACACATAACATTATTTCATTTATCTACTTTTCACGATTTTCGGGCTACAGCTGTAACAAATCTAACGATTCTTACAAATTTCGATGCTTGTCGCTTGTTTCTGCATCGACCGATTTCGACGACATTTTCACTATGTACATCTATATCTAACTGAAATAAATCTAAAAAACGTATATTTTAAATTTTCGTTAAGGGCAGAGATAAAAAAGTTGTAAAAACGGTCTCCACTATTTTCCTAGTGATTCCGACCAATTGCAATTTTGCAACATCTTTTTTATATGTCGTGTAATAAACTAATCCTTCTGTAGTATCGGAGCCTCCACACCCAAAAATAGGAAACCAACAAGGAAGAATAGAGACGGAGTGGTTGGCGTAGCGCGCAAAGCCTCGGCTTGCTAAGGTCCCGGGTTCGATTCCCGTTGGGTCCCTCAATATTTTTCCGTCGGTTCCTCTAAATGGCGGCTCGTCCGGGATGGAGGCGCATCTACGACTGCACGAGGCCAGGCGCTGTGAGATGAAAACATCTCGAGGGTTGCACGTCTCCCAAAAATGCGTTGTTTCGGCTGTGTGCCACTGTGTGGGGGAGTGTACCCCAAAATTGTTGAGTTGTGTTGCACTGAGGACATTCGAGGGCGAATGTCAGTTCAGGATGGCCAAGTGTTGTAGTATCGGGGCCTCCATACCCAAAAATAGGAAACCGAAAAGGGACAATATAGAGGGAGTGATTGGCGTAGCGCGCAAAGCGTCGGCTTGCTAAGCCGAAGGTTCCGGGTTCGATTCCCGGCTTTTGTGTCTCAATATTTTTCCGTTGGTTCCTACATATGGGAGCTCGTCCGGGATGGAGGCGCATCTACGGCTGCACGAGGCCAGGCGCTGTGAGATGAAAACATCTAGAGGGTTGCACGTCTCCCAAAAATGCGTTATTTCGGCTGTGTGCCACTATGTGAGGGAGTGTGCCCGAAAGTGTTGAGTTGTCGAACTTAGGTCATTCGAAGGCGAATGTCAGTTCAGAATGGCCGAGTGTAGTATCGGGGCCTCCATACCCAAATAGGAAACCGACAAGGGAGAATAGAGAGGGTGTGATTGGCGTAGCGCGCAAAGCGTCGGCTTGGTAAGCCGAAGGTCCCGGGTTCGATTCCCGTTGGGTCCCTCAATATTTTTCCGTCAGTTCCTCCACTTCTAACGTCTTAAAAAAGCTGGAGTCGTTTGGTACAATTTTAAAAAAGTTACTCTGTTTTCAAGGGTGTCCACATATTTCTATTCTTAACACTTCGCCAACCGAACGAATTGCAACTGAACAGATTTCTAAGATTGCTAAAACGAATTCTAGGAAAATTGATAAAGTATTCTGTGTTAGGAAGATTACTCTTGTAAAATTCAACGACGGTTCGTTGCATCGACAATATGACGGAAGAACATTTTTTAAAACATGAAGAAAAAATGAGAATGAAATATTCTGTGCAAATAATACAGTAGAAAATGGTAGATTTACCACATCGGTTGGCAATGTGCTAGCTGTATGTACGAGGGTCATTCAATAAGTAAAGAGACAAAGAGCTCTAGTTCATAAAATATCCAAATATTTGGAAATTTATGAAGATATAGAATACATGAAAGTACGATACTTTCAAAATCATAAGTTGGCATCCCTGTCATCAATTTATAACAGCTGCTTGACAACAACTTTAATATACACACAAAAAATTTTTTAAATTAAATATTAAAAAATTAGGAAAAATTAGATCGAATGGTTCTACCACATTCGTGTTATAGTCCAGATTTATTCTTGTTAAACTCCCCTTTTGTGCAATCAAGTTTGACAGCAACGAAAAAGTGAAAATCGATACGCAAAACTGGCTCAAACAACAAGCCAAAGAATTCTTTACTACTGGCATAAACTGTAGTAGAGTGATGGGACAAGAGAAAAATTGTAAATTGTGAAATTCACTGAATAAACCATATTAAAACAACAGCCGTTTGTCTTCTTACTTACTGAATGACCCTCGTATGTATACAAATAGTAGAGAAAAATCGTTTACCTACTTGGAGAGCGTGCAGTTTTCACTGAAATGATTAAAAATGCTCACTAAACGCATGTAGATCAAAAAATCCATTTTGTCGGCAATAAAGGTCATCTTTTTGTTATTTTCTATGTGTTATAATTACCTAATGTGATCTACTTGTTCAGAATATACTACATTCTGAGCATAACTAATAAAAGATCCAAATTAGGTGACAGCGCGTACCATGCGACCGATTCGTTTCAACCTATCCATCTTTTAGGATGGATAACACACACATACACATACTGGACTCTAAAATTTTAAATCATATGTAAAATCTCCTTTCATTTTTTGCCATTTTTTCCAACAAATCAATTTTTTTCTCCCATCTTATTCACCCTTTGAAACAGATAGATGTATTATCACAGATATGTAGAGATATTTAGGCGGCCTGCTTTACTTGAAACACCCTGCATATCATTAAATAAAATAGTTGTATTGAATCTATCCTTACAGCACAGTGACTTAATAAATAAAATTGCCAAAGTAGGCTGAGAGTCTACACATCTGTGACAATAGCTTAAATACAGATGTCTACATTTAAGGGTTAAAGTTAAGGGTGTCCTAATATTTATGAGCTACAAATGAAACATTTACATTTAGAAGCAAGAACTAAATAAAGAACGATGAATGACGATAAATTTATAAAGAAAGTAATTGGTTGAAAAATTCAGTATCGACGGAGAGTTTCACGGGATTTGCCGCTGGACCCACCCTCTTAATATCACGCCCTTCCCTCCGTCGTCATCATTCCGGGCAATTATTCGCAGCCGAAGGGAAACGCATACACCGATCTCCGCCGAACTCTGTTCAAAGACACCCCTAGCCCCTTCCTAGGGTTCTCTTTATATCCAGCCAGGCTTCCATGGGTAACACAGCGTTTGCACGTGCGATGCACGGCTCGTACTTTCGTTTCTATGTATTCGATAGCCGCGTGTACATGAGAGAGCCGTGTGTATATATATATATGTTTGCGAGGCTATAGAGCAGCTCTGCAGCAACTGCGCCAAACTTCGAATTAGCACTGGCGACGAACTTGGAGATTTACAGTACAACTGCGACCTCCACGGGCACCGTCGCCGAAAGAATTACACCTTCGTTTAAGATATACGTGTGTATATGCATGCATGTAGACGTAAATACGCATTGTCGCGTTTAAAGTTGACGCGCCTATTAAGAAACTACTTCGATATTTCGCGTATAAATAACACATGCTATGTATACTTGTTACGCGAAGCGGTTTATGATACTTTACATGAACGAACAGAAAGTTTAACAGAAGCTTGCGGCAGTAAAATAGTCCCGATGAACTGTAGTGGAAACTTATTTCTATGGGTTCATAAAGGTGTGTCAGCGACTGTATGTAAATAAAACTTGCCACATTTCAAAGGCTAGGTATAGGTACCTACTGCAGTGTATCAACTTGTTTATTGCTGATATTCAAGAAATTAGTTTCTAGAAACGCACATTCGATTATGCACTGCTGTTCGTAAGTATTGGGACACCTATTATGTTCCTACACAAAGTACGATTTAAACGACATTTCTTCGTCAAAGGCAGTATCATGTGTCGGTAAACATGTACAGGGTGTTCACCAGAAGCGTTCCAATTCCAACTTTCCTTTTTTACTTCTTTGTTAAACGCGATTTTGACTTTGAAAAAAAGAAAACAAAAAACATCTTAATTATTCAAAACATTTTATTTCTAATTATCAACGGGATCGCGATATTAATGAACAGCTCGAAGACACAGCCGAGTCTGGTGTAAGACCACTGAAGGACGTTGCGGCTAAATATGGTGGCATGCATCACACGAATAACAAGCGTAAATTACTAGCATTAACCCTCAATATAAATTTATTCAACAAACACTATTTCTTTCGGCTTTTTTGCCCCGCCCCTGGCATTGGCGCCCAGGGCACGTGCCTTACTCGCCCCGCCCTAGATACGCCTCTGGTGTTCACGCTATTAGTTTCCAGAGTTTTTCTCGGAAGCGGTTCATTTGCGAGAAAAATAGAAGAGAACAAAGTTTAAATACTTCTTATACACAATACGATGACTTAAATAGATTTTTTAAATTTGCAATGGTTTTCGTGTAATAACGATAACGCGAGTTTTTTAAAATTCGTAACTATAATTTCTTATATATTATATGAAAGCTGGTACCAAGACAAATTCAACGATCCACAGCAGTAACGAGCTTTATAACCCTTTATTGTCCAAAACGCGATGAAAAGAATGTTCTTGCAATGGAAGTTAATTATAGTAAGTTTGTGTGGTAGTTTATCACGTGATACGCATTGGTTTGACCGTCGTATATCTACTAATCTATTTTTCATCAGAAACGATGATTTGATCCATTATTGCCTCATTGTTTGGCTGAATCCACAAAAAGCAAATGACAAGCTCTTTTGTTGCCGAACGATAGTTTATGAGGAACTCATTTATCCAGTTTTCACACTTTCTTGCATATGTGTTCTTTATATGTATTTTTTAATAAATCCTTTTAAATATGGACAAGAAATTGTGAAAAATGCATCAAAATGTGACTTTAAATATGACTCGGGAATTTAATTAAAATACGTGTGCATAATAATAACCTGAAAATCAGAATTTAAAGTACGAACAAGTTTCTTTTTTGTTACGCTTGTGAAGTGCAAAATATTCATTTCATTACTATAACGATTTAATGCATTTTTATTTACCCGTAGTGCTTATAATTAAATCGTATAAAATTTACTTAATATTATGTGAATGTATGTACTTTCTCGTAAGCAGAATAATAAAATGAATTATCCGTATTATCGCAGAATGTGTTATCACTGTTTCCCCGAAATTATGCATGACAGAAGAAAGTAATTGAAATAAATCGTGTTTCTTTTTATGTAAACTATCATAAAATGCAAAGGTTTATATATCATATTACATTGAAAAAGAAAAAGGAACGGGGTTATCACCTTGCGCTTTAGGCCAATAACGACTCCATTTATTTTATAAGAACGCTCGGTGCGCCATTATACAAGATGTCCCAGTTTTTCCGACAAAACTTTGTCAGTACGTTCTATGAGCATCAGAACGAAAAAAAAAAATGTTATAAAACATAGCATCGTTTGAAGCTTCATTAAAAAGTTATAGCAATAATACGAAATAGGAATGGAATTGAGGTGGGTGAGGAACGTCGTTACCCTGTTTTCACCTCAATTTATTAAAGTATAAGTGTATGGTCGTATAGACGTACAATTTGTCCAGAAAATGCAATCGTTTACTTTGTTAATTGTCCCGGCGGCAGCGGTTCGGCGGGTACGTCGCGATGGTCGGTAAAGGAAAAACTGTCCGGAGGTGTAGGCGTACTGGGTTTTTATATTGTTAGGACAGGGAGACAGGAGTAGCGATAGATAAAGATAGAAGTGGAGAAAGTGGTGGAAACGGAAAATTCATTCGTCCTCGTGCGAACCTGGATGCCACATGTGCGCTTCTTAGGCCACTCGAGGACGAAGGCAAGTCTTAACCCGGGGAGAGACAAAAGAACGGAAACTAAAATCTGAAGGAGTTGGAAAAGAGAAAGTTCGCGTGGAAGAATAGAACGACTTTCGGTAAGGGTTTGTTGACGACGACGTACCCGCCACAGAATAAGTGAGGTTATGGTAGAAAATAGTAACAGATCAGCAATATGTACATCTAATCTGTTTATGCAAGCTGTGTTTACAATCTGAGGTCACTAAAGGTGTTAAATGTGCCATTCTTGTCCTGTGTTACAGTATTCGCAAGTTCGTTGCCATTCCCTTCGCATTTCGTATTTTCGTTATAACTTTTTAACGAAGCTTTAAAACATATATATTTATATAACATTTCTTTCTTACTTACACCCATAGAAGAGACTGGCAAAGTTTGATCAAAGACAACTGGGACACCCTGTATATAAAGACTTTATCGCTATTCGTAATGGCTTCCAAGAAAACATGTAACACTTGATATTATGCATTGTCCTGTATATCTTATGTTGTACGTTCCCTATTTTTATCAAATTTAAGGCTATAAGTTCAAGACTTTAAAACTGCAGAGGCTCTGTGTATAAACAGTGTAAGTATTTTGAAAATATTTCCAATAGAACAGGAAGTAATATAGTTATACTTGCGTATTTGGTAAGAGATAAGAGAAATTTTATGGGATAATTCTACGCGACAAAGTAAAACATTTACCAGGTCCAACAGTCAGTTGCAAATCGATCAGCGTAGAACAGGTCAACAAGATTGTGGTGTATGTATACTCTGCCGAAACAATAACGTAAAATTTATTACGGTCTCTCTAAGCATTTATCATTTTTACGTGTTACAGTTTTGTGTAATAATACGGCTGCTTATTAGAAACGAATATTCCTGTTGCACAGTTTCACTGAATGTTACGAAACATCAGCTTATACGAAGTAATAAGTATTATCGATAGCAACTTACATGATGTACGCTGCGGTTCATAAGATTTCGATGAAATTTTCAGCATGTGTATAATTCGCATAGATCTACAAAACGTATTTTTTTAAATTTTCGTTACAAGCTCAGATAAAAGAGTTGTAAACAGTGACCTTTACAATTTTCTTCGCGATTTCCACCAATTGCAATTTTTTCAAAAAATGTTATACACGTCATCTAGTAAACTAATCCTTCTAATTTCCCAAAAAAACTCAAGTCGTTTGGCCCAATTTTAAAAAAATTATTCCGTTTTATAGGGTGTACGAATACTTTTTACATTCACTGTACGTGTTTTGCATAGTTTCTTTGCTAAATCAGTTTCTCCATTTAAATAAGTCGTGAATTATGGTAACAAATTAATCAATAAGGAAACTGATCGGTTAATAAAACTCTTTTTCGTTCCTCTCTTGTAAAATGCATAATTCTATGTTTTATGTAAACAACATATCCGTCTTTGAAACATTTTTTCTTTAAACACTAATTATGTTCGTACGTTTGAATTTCATTTCTTCGCGAAAGTCAGTATTATATTGTCACTTTAATACTACAATTAAACATTTTGAACTCGTTAGTAGAACAGAGTGTACTACATTTTAGCGTTTTAGCATTTAATACAGAGTTAATTTTAAACTTATCCACTTTTAATATTCCAAATACAGTAAATTCTCCACAAGTGTCAGTCCGCAAGGAATCTAAACCTGACACTTGTAGAGTCAGGGACTACGTTTTCGAGCCTCGCGCCCGCCTTTATAGTTTGCCGAACGTAGACAAGGACAGCATCAATAAAAGACCAGCACGGAGCTGCTGCATATGCGATACCCAGATGTGATTCGATAGAATCTGCGTTTGATTGATTATCATTGAAGTTTATCAGGAAAAACGAATTTACGAATATCAGATCGCCAGATTTATTTAAATGTTGGAATATTTTTCTGACGTCGGTCACTTTTGACCCGAGAACATTTCCAAAATTATTTTAACAGTGCACGAGAGTTAATACCATAAATTCATTAGCAGAGTAAGTTTATTACCGAGTTTTAGCATCGAACCTCGAGTTGATTTTAAACTTATCCACTTTTAATATTTCCAAATACATACTGCCAGAGTTGTCCACTTTTGCCATAATATAGTTGCAAGGAAAATACGACTTCTGGCACACCAACTCAGAAAAAGTGAATTTACAAAAATTAGAGAAGGAAGTGCAACGAAAGAAAGCAAAATTTAATTTTTTCCTTTTTCTACAACTTATAAATGGAGCATGAAATTGGTGATAATATTAAGACGACGATATACCGGGTGTCCCAGTTTTTTTCCAATCAAACTTTATCCGTATATTCTAGGAGTATAAGTGAGAAAAATTTTTTATATAAACATAGGTCGTTTGAAGCTGACAACTTTTTAACAAAGCTTCGAATGACCTATGTTTATGTAACATCTTTTCCTACTTATGCCCATAGAACCATAGAAAAAGCTAAGACACCCTGTATATCAGTAAAAATATATGTGCTCGTTATACCACGAAATTTCAAAGTAAATAATTTTGTTTGCATTTTAATAATTTTGTAACGACTGTTTAAATTTAATTCACATCCAATAAGTGTCGTAATACTTATAAAACGGGACTGTATAATAAATCCGATTTAAGATAATATAAATGTAATAAATTACAATGCATATTGATTGTCCTGCGCTGGCGAAATATGTCAGATAATTTAAACGATATTCAATTAAAATGATAGTAATTTAAACGATGTTGTAAATGTCGGAGTGATGACATGTAAATTTCGTTGATAAATGCATTTTCTCCGTACAAGGTAAACGTATTTCAAAATTTTCATCGCGCAATTAACATTTAGCACAATATTGACCATTGAAATGACAAATATTCCTTTAAATATTTAATGTAATTTTCACTGCTTTCGTTCATTTCAGTATACCTTTTAATTTGACAAACATTCAATCTGCGTCCTTGCAATCACATATTTCACGACGGAGATAACAATAAACTTTTGCAAACAGTAAAATTAATTTGCGAAAATCTATGCAGAAATTTCTAAAAATGTGTCTATTAATCACAAAACCAGTCTTGTTGTTATTGTAAAATAATAATTTTTATTAAACATTACGATACTAGGTGCACACATATATGTTCTTCGCCATCATAATTAACATGTTTCTAAACTTTCAAAAGAAATTCTTCATAAGGTGTACTAAATTATATTTGTTTGTGCGTCACAGCGTTGACGGTTGATGCTGGCAACGAATAAATGACGCTTACTTGTCGAGTCCTTTAAATACTCGTTGAAGTAGTTTTGTATTTAGTGAACTTTGTATATGATTAAAAAATGAAACACCACACTTTATGTTTTAAACTTGGTATATTACAAATACAGTGACTCTTACTAATATTCGGACTTTGACTTTTTCTAAATTGGACTTAACGACTTGAGTTTTTTTTGAGAAGTTAGAAGGATTAGTATACTAGATGACGTGTATAAAATTTTTTGAAAATGCAATTTGTTGGAATCGCGAAGAAAATTGTAAAGGTCACTGTTTACAACTTTTTTACCTGAGCTTGTAACGAAAATTTAAAACATACGTTTCGTAGATTTATGTCAATTATACACATGCTGAAAATTTCATCGAAATCGATAGATGGAGAAACAAGCGACAGACAGTAGATCTACAAAACGTATCTTTTAAATTTTCATTATAGGCTCAGATAAAAAAGTTGTTTAATGTGACCTTTACAATTTTCTTTGCGATTTCCACAAATTGCAATTTTTTCAAAAAATTTTATACGCGTCATCTAGTATACTAATCCTTCTAGCTTCTCAAAAAAACTCAAATCGTTAAGTCCAATTTTAAAAAAGTTATACTGTTCTAAAGAGTGTCCCAATATTAGTAAGAGTCACCGTACGTGTTGTGTGACTGTCTGTGCATCTACTTGTATGTTGCTTGTCGTCTCTAGTTGTATCTGTTCTCAGGGTGGCTGTGTATGCTGTCTTATAACCTTGGTGTCTGTTTCTGATTCGTTTTTAAGTTGTGTCGATTGGTCTCTCGTGTTCTCGGGGGTGATGGTGTTGTCGAAGGAGTAGGGAGATTGTTGCAAACTATTTGTTATATTGGGGTACAGGAACGGTATTCTGGTCGTCGGGTAGTTTTACTCGGCGAGTTTTCGTCTTCGATTTTTGGCCACGTCACAAAGTCATTGTCCTATGGTCTTTTGAAAACTGTTTGGCCGTTTATGACCGAACAGTATTAGTTAATCAAAGTTATTACAATGAATGGATT
>NW_017100630.1:679452-693306 GCF_001263275.1 Habropoda laboriosa
TGAATAACAAAGAAATAAAAAAAAAATAAGTCGTTTGTCTAGTAATCTTAACATTAGGAATCCTTACTTATTCGACCGATTTGACAACAATTAAAGGCAATCGAAACCTCCAAAATGCGTAACAATGTCAAATATCCATCGAAAGTTTTAAAAATCAATACAGGGATGCGAAAGTTGTGGAATCTCAGTTTCCGGTACAAGTACGTGACAATGAATATTTCGCATAGGCACCGAAGCGACTACTTGATTTTCACGGGGTAAATTGCGAATACTTCCTTTTTGTTTTACGAACGCGTTATAACATGCGAAACGCTCGCAGAGTATCTATTAAAAAAAGAAGGAAAAAAAGTAATATCCTAGGGGCGAAATTGCGTGGCAAAGTCTACGACGCGTCATCGCGTTGAACGCCTCGAACGTTTTCAAACTCGTTGGCCGTCTAGAGTTAAGCTCGGCCGGAACTGGGAATGCGATCTTCCTGCACACCCGGACCAGTGTGCAACTACTTCATGCCAAGAGTATTTGAAATACTCCGCGGTCCACGATGAAGTATGCTATGGTATCAGAGGGTTGTGGGCTGTAACAAAGCAGGCCCTCCGGGCACCGAGTGTACATACAGCCCTGGCATTTACCGCCACACGACGACGACAGCCTGAATGCTGCAGAACTCCTGAAAACTTCCTCATAACTGGCTATTTGCGTTCGAGGAATCGGGACACGAGTATACCGTGAAATTTTATTTTTCCTCCGACGAGTTGGTAATGCACTATCTATGAAAGGCTATTTGCACAGCGAAGCCAAGATTTTATTTATACATGCGAAACAATCTACCAAGCTTCGAGCAACTGTACTTTCGCGTTACTTTTCACAACGGGAATTTAAAGAAATGTTGCAATTGTTAATTGCATATGCGCTGTTGCACTTAAAAAAAAATCTAAGGGCCTACAAATGTAGTGCTTTTCGAGCTATTTATCTTGCTCCTTTGGGATTTTTTCGTAAATGCATTAATAACGGAGTTATGACCTGAAACAATTGCGTGGACCACCCTCTATACCTTCGAACATAAAGAACGTACGTACAGTGAATTTCCTTCTATACCGTCCTTAATATTATTCAATTGCTTTAAACAATTTCTCGAGAGTGTATTTTCTGAAACTTCAAGTGATACTTCCTCCGCTCAAAGTTGCGCAGTAACGTTGTAATAAAAATCAAGTTTCCGTACCTACACTACCGGCCAAAAGTTTGGAATCACCTCCCACTTGTCATCTATATTAAATCTGCTGCTAATTTTTTACAGATTTGAAGTTCATCTCAATTCTACATTTATCAATTTATTAAAGTCGCTGACTCTTTTCTGGAAATTTTTATGTAAATTGCAATGCTCGGTGATTCCAAACTTTTGGCCGGTAGTGTATATCTCGTTAAACATACTGAGGCAAAAATGGTAATATTTAGAAACTCGACAACTTCTTTGACTTTTCTATTACAGGCCGCGCTTTAAAACTAAAACTAAGGAACCAAGTTTCCGAAGTAACGTAACCTAGTCTGTCCAATATGTGCTGCTTTAAGAACTTCACGGCCTTACGTATGAACCCCGCTTCCCTCCTTTCGTTTCGAGAGTTGGAAAATTCCTTTCTTATCACCATGAACAATTCATATTATCCTACTGTATCTGTGCGTGCCTACTAAAACATGTTTACAGAAAATAGTGCAAAGAGATATGCAACAAGTGTGTAAATAATACCAATTAATTCTGTTGATGGTAAAATAACCCTTAATCACACTGTCCAACAAATTTTCACCTTCAGAAAAATCTGCAGTATCCATTGGATGATCCTTGTAGTGCTTCTCGTCCCAAACACAAATCCGGGAGCAGAATTGCTCTGTCACCCTCAGTTTTCGAAAACTGGATTCTTGTAGAAACACGCGATTTTGGACAAAAGTGAGGTATTGCGTGAAAACTCAAAACGCTGAGAAGTTTCATTTAGTCTTAAAAGATAGAGCACCCGGATTGGTGTTTGGGACGAGAAACTCTACAAGGGTCACCCAATGGATATTGCAGATTTTTCTGAAGGTGAAAATTTGTTGGGCAGTATAATTAACCTTCTGTTTAAATTAGATTTATCGTTATTCAGATATTTATCTTTCCATCTTTACTGACTTACTGTCAAGTATTTTTATTTGCATTTCTGTTATTTTAAATATATTGACGCAAAATAGTCGAAAGATACCAAGATAGCTTTTCTCACTAATCGCACGCTGGTAAAGAGTTGGCGGGAAAGAAAAATGCAATATGCGTAAAAATTAGGCAAATTAGCGATTAACTGCACTTATACGATTACACTTACGCGATTAAGTGCATCATACACAAACACCGACCTTTTATGTAACGTTTATAAATATTGAAATGTTTCATATCCACTACCGATCGCTTTCGAAGACATGTTACATTTGTAATCTTTCGAAAAGGTAGTTACAATAAATGATCGTTGCAGTAATGAGGAATAAATTGAAATGCGCTTAATTTACAGGGAGAGCCAAAAGTACTGCGGCGGCACAGCAGTTATACGCTGAACGATTTCCAAATAAAAATCACGTCGCATCTTCAACGTGTGCTCGAAACACTTCGGTGAGCTGAATGTTTAAATCGACAGAAACGAAATCGTAGAAAAGTCAAAACTGATGGTTCCACTGAATGCGCTGTTCTATTTAGCTACAGTGACCAATGATCCTCAAACAGTTGTACATACATCGAAATCTGGTGTTTTGAATGTTTTACATTCACCATTTTTCCTCTTCTAAAAACAAAAAAAAAAAAGTATGTTCCGGTGTTTACCGCATTTGTCATTTTTTCCGCTGTAACATAGCCGAAAACAAATTGCACGGTTCCGTTTAAAAAACCCAAGGTAACATTGATAACTTTGCAAAAAATGACCTACAAAACCACGTATTTAAAAAAAGAAACGAATTTGTATCGGTCCGGTAGTAACGGAAATAATTAAAGTGACCAAATTACGTCGCGCACCCTGCATATGTGAAATATCAAAACCGTGATTCAAAGGCAGAGAAATAAAATCGAATATTCCGATATAATTCACGTACATAAATTCATGTCAAAGGAAACAGAAATCGAATCGTTGTGCAGAGTATTATACAGGTTAATCTTCTTTCTAAAACATATTTTACAAGATCGAAAGATGAAAATTTATCGAACCTTTGACTATTCATAATTGAACAACGCGCTGAAATTACCGACATTTTCAAAATACTGAAAAGCGACAATGGGACAAATATCGTATATAAAAAGGTTCAAGAATTTCTATTCAAGGATGAAATTGATTGCATCTACTGTTATAGGATCGAGTGTGAAAATAGAGCAACAGCGGAGTAAGCAAGGGCAATGTTTAATTCGAAAGGATTATCAAAGGTTTTGCTGGCTGCAGTGATGAATACAACTTGCTACGTATCGATTTGGACTCTTCACATTGGTTACGATATTGCACCTCATAAATAATAGTGTAAAAGTAAATCCACTATTGTACATTTACAAGTATTTCACGCGAAATGTTAAGCATTAATTCTACGGTAACATAGAAAAAAGTTGGAATTTAAATCGGAAAGATTAGCTCCTGTGGGTTATAAGTATCTAGTAGAACCTGACAAACGAAGACTAGATATTGGCAGAGATGTAGAGTACAATGTGATAGAATTTGAGCAAACTGTCAAATTATATTCTAACAAGTCACTTGTCTTTTCCAACGAAGAATCCATCTTATTAAAGATTCGTGAAAAACGTGGTAAGCAATACTGTTAAGGCCATGCGTTCAGGCTTACGCTGCGTCGACACAGGACATCGCCGTTTTTGAGAAAGTCAAGTGTTTGCAAAGGACTTTCTCATGGACTTGGGTCTGGCTGGAAAACAATAACAACATTCTCTCGAAGGATTGCCTGCCAGACCATCTCAACGGCAATTGACGCATCGTAAGTCCACACGCAGTCAAAAGAGGGACCTAGGATTTATGGTTCGGTTGCGACGCCCTGCAGGCCTTGTTTACCGAACGAACACTTGGCCTGTAGGCGTTGCGCAATCGGGAAACCGCCCCAAGTTTTAATTGGACAATCCTAGGTCCCACTTTTCTGCAGTTCCTTCCAAAATAGGACTTGGAAGGAATTTTCGTGAAGTAAAGTTTCCGCTACGGTCAAGCAAAGTTTTAATATTTGCAATCGAGTGGCGACTGAGAAGCGACATTAAATAATCGTCACTTGGTAAATAATTAACGAAGACGGAGAACAGATCTATGGGCCTCCATAAATTTGTTCACCACAGTGAAATAGAGAATACATTGAATATTTAAGTAAACTAGTACACTTTATTTCTACGTTAGTTTGAAAAAATTTCAAAGATCCGATTTGCAACCTTTTCTACGGCAAAATTACCTCCGAGTGCAAAGGGTTAACATTTGCAAAAATAAGAGCAGGACCGTTTAGGATAAAATATTGCAGTAAATTATATGAACTTGTACAAAGAGGTTTGGAATTCGGAACAAAATGGTAAGTTCTATGGTACAAAGTGAAATGGTAAGTATTATAAAGTCTCCACCCTAATCGATTCTGAGAAATGGAAACTTGCTATGGATGAAGAATGTAACAGTCTTATAATCATGGAACCGCAATTGAAAATAAATTGGTTTATAAAATTAACGAGAATCTAATGAAACTATTGATCGTTATAAAGTACGACTTGTAGCAAGAGATTTTACACAGAAAACTGGAGAAGATTACAGTGAAACTTTCGTTTCTGTCTTTAAAATGGATTCAATTAGAGTTATACTTGCACCGTCAACACGATCTCACGCGAAAGTGGCACATTTTGATATTAAAACTTACTTTTAATTATGTTAAGCTCGAAGATGGTAAAGATGCTACGAATTGCGTATGCTATTTCTCGAAACAGGGTTCGAGAACGTGGAATTAAGAATTGAACGAACGTCTATATAGGAGAATATGAGTTATAACGATACAAGCGTGACATTGAACAACAGACAAGACGAAAGCGATTATTTAAATCTACAGAAATAATGATCTTTCATGTTCAACGAATAAAAGATTCATAACATCAGTTACCAAATAATTACAAAGAATAATCCAAGAAGTTGATTATTTTGTGGAATTACAATTAGAAAAATAGAAAAGAACAAAGTTTTAGGAATACATCAAGAACGTTGTAGAAGATATCAAGTAAGTTCGAAATGACTGCAAAACAGTTCAAACTCCACCAGATACGAGTAAAAAGTTTGTGAAGTGGCAAATAGTTCAAATGAGTAAACTTAACACGTTCGCCGCCACGTCGAAGCATCGTCGACACAGAATGTCTTGCCCTGTGTGCCAGCGTCGACGGTGTATCGATCGGTCACCGTTGCGGCATCAAAAGTGGATTTCGTCCTTGTGTGACGGACGACTGCCACTGCGAATCCTTCGTTGAACGCTCAGATAGCGTGCATGTGTGCGTGCCTGGCTGAAACTGCGAATCGGTGGCATATGGCATGCCTCTTACGATTTCCGGAAGACGTCGAACGTGTGTTAACCATTCGTGGAAATGATCAGAAATTTTTTAGTTCCTTGTGACGGATGCACGTTCGAATGGAGCATATACAGGGTGGACCAATACAGTAGGACCCCCTATAACGCGTGGGATACAAATTAAGTTCCACCGACATCGCTTTTTGGGCGATGATACAGCTTTTCTTTGTCGGTTGAATTTTCTTCGGCTTTAGAATTTGTATGCTCTTTTTTTTCTTTTTCATCGCGTTATACAGCGATGTCGGGTTCTCCTGTAACTGTTGGCTCCCACAATGTTCATGAAGCCTGATTATGTAGCAAATAACTCTTTATTTGCAACACAGTTTGTTACGTAACAGTAATGCAATGTAACTGAGTTCTTAAATGTTAAATGTGTGCGAGTCCAATGTCCTGAGGTTCAAAATTCGTGTAATCGTTCGTACCAGAGTTCAGATTCTATGTTTCACTAATGTGTTCTTACAACAATGTCCGTTTCGTCTATCACCCCAGTCCCTTTTACGGTTTTTGTCCGTCCATTTGGGTCCCTTGACGGTGGTGAGATTTGGGTGGGGAGCCAAAACTCCCGATCAAGTTAGGGCCTTGGTCGACGCCCGACGCCAACCGCTCACCCTTAGGAAACGGGTGTTCTGGGTGCGGTACGATTCACCTGAGCTTCTGGGAAGAACCCAGGGTAACGGTATCGCTCGCTCGCTCGCATGTGCCACAGCTCGCGTGGGTTTATGATACGTCAATTGCTATTGAGATGCACGAAGAAACTCCAAATTCTCTGCTTTTATGAGAGGTTTGGAGCCCTCCTGACAATAAGGAATAACTGACGAACGAAACCATTAAACACGTATTCAAACCTTAATCTCAAAAATAGCAGAGTCGCGTCCGTATCGTAAACCTGGTCTAAACTTAAGTATCCTCAACAGTAACTTTGTCCACCTTAAATATTTCCGCTATTTGTAATAATATGAAAAAATATTGTACACGAAACTTGCATGACACAAGGGAGGCATATTGTGATGCAAATATTCTTGACATGGCTATAGGCGTAGACGATATTGCAAGATCACCTCTATTTTTTTAAACAAAATGCTATATTTGTTTTAACGCTGTGTCATAGTCGCTGTTGAAATGATTTCAGTAAGTCATTATTAAACGTTATTTTAAGGTCACTGAAGATCATGGAATCGTTACTATTACTTTCGAAACGTGAAACCACTCTACTTTCATGTCAAAAGACAGTCAAATTAACTTCCGATAATACGAACATAAACATTGTAGTAATTAACGATATCGCGTGGAATATTAATGGTCAGAATCAATTGATTATCGAGTCAAGTATCACCGTGATAATCAAGATGAAGATTTCTTTTGAACAACAAGTGTATGAGAAATCTCATCAAAATGTATTCAAATGCACTCGAAAGTATTGTCTGTCAAGAAATACCGACCACACCGGAAAGTATAATACAGCGGATTGCTATAGCATGAGTTGGAATAAATTCAGAGGCGATAAGACAGTATATAATTCGGCGATAAAAAGATTGCAACATTACACTGACGCAAATGGTCAGCACTTTAAACATCTTTTATAATGTAAAAAAATTTATTTTACTACCGCATTCGACCTAAAATGACCCTTAATGATAGCTTGCTGAAATCGTTTCAACGCCAGTTATCACGCAATGATAAAACAAAATGCAGAATCCCATTCAAAAGTGTAGAGATGACAAAGCAAATACAAGTTAGTTTCTTGCTTGCAAGCAAGTAGAAAATATTTGTTTAATTATTAACAAATGAATATACGTTACTTTTCTTTGTACTAATAATAAATGTTGTATTTCTAAATAACACACGTAAATATCATTTATTTCCTACTTTCTCTGTTGACCCTAAATAAATTCTAATGTGGGGTAAGGAGACTTTTTTGACTGAGTGTGGTTTTTAAAGTTATATAGCATATGTAGTATTTTAGTATTTTTGGAGGGTGCCATAGAAGAGGACCTATCTCAAAGTTGCTCTATGTGAAGTGGTCAGACAAACTCGAGCAGGGAGCGATATTCGAGCAGTAGTCCACGCCTATCTGAGCAAGCAAATCCTGTGGTAGGGCACAGTATGAATGTAGTAGTGATCGTTCGGCCTAAAAAAGTAGTAGTGACCGTATGTGCTGAAAAGAGGAACCGATGATTCGAGGCTGTACTTCCACCAGTACCGTTGTTCTGCACTCCATTTACAACTGTTGACGTCATTTGCTCCGGCCGCTGCTCCCGGCTCTGCTCGGAGCAAATAAGAGCGCTCCTGCTCCTGAAACGACCGTCTGAGCAGCCTTGCTCTAGTTCAGTGCTGTTCGGCAGGCCTTCTGGCGGGCGAGGGCACCCGCCGATGCCCGCGGGCTAGTGATGTCGCATACATTAAAGCGGAGTGGAGGAAAGACGCTTGTGCTACATATCTTCGAAATGTAATTTTCCTTCTTAACACGGACGATGATTACTACGTATATACATACTAGGTGTTGCTGAGAAGATGCCGAACAGGACGGCACAGGGGCAAGGGGAGCAAGTCGCTCGCTCCAGCTTTGATGCTCACGCGATGGATTAGATGTGACCGTTTCGGCCAATAATAAAAATGTAACTTTGTGTGACTTTGAGTGTATTCGCTACAACCAATGAAACCCGCATTGCTTCCGCTCCTCATCTTCTCAACAATGCACAGTACACCCACTGTTGCCCGCCGATTTATTTACGCCTGGGGAAGCCTAATACACTTTGTTACGTTTACCCGTAAGGGCAACGACTGGACAGCAGTGTTTTAAATGTTGCGTAGTCATAGAAGAAGCAAAAAATTCAAGTTTTGTAAAATCCAAATCGAACGAGTACTCCTTTAGATAACGGTCTAATTAAATAAATTTTAATGTACACACTTAAGGGGTCATATAAGGGGTTATATTAGATGTTATAAGATGATATTAAACCAATTAGTTTAATACTTTTTGTATTGTAAAGGTACATGTTTATAGAGTAGAAAACAGGAATGAAAAACCGATAATGAATCGGTTTTTTTGGCGCCGCAACAAACGGTGGGGGCATGATATAGCACATACGAGTGATCAGAAATAAAAATTTTCCATGTTTTAACACGTTTTGGAATCATAGTTCCCAGCTCGCGAGGGGTATTTTAGAAAAAAATAGTGCTGCAATGGCAACAATTTGAAAAACAGTTATTTCTTTTATTATTCAAAAATGGTTCAATTTATTTAAATAAAAAACCGTGAGCCGGTAACAAATCTTGTTTCGAATACGTGTGTAAAATATGAAGCTAATTGGATGACCGGTGAGGTAGTTATCATGCTCACCCTCTTGAGAAATGCTGTTTCGAGAAAAACGCGTTTAAAGTTTTGTAATGATGCTTGTGCACTTCATGAATAATTCGAATTTTGAGTTCGCTTTGGGCTTAAAATATTTTTACGATATGTACTTTACGATATGGACCTTTTGAAATTGAAAAACGTATGTGACCCATAAATACCTTTTTCTGTAGTGTACTTCAAAAAAGAATTGTCCACTGACTGAGTACGACATAATATTGGCAAGTTAATGGCGAAGACACATTCAAAATATTAAATTTTCGATCGCATTTTATATTTTGCACGTACAATGTACTTTTTAGTGCAATTCCTTTTTTTACCGACAAGCATGCATTTTATACGCCACCTGTAAGTTACATAATTTGTACAATTAACGAAGAGGTTAAATGTGCAAATACACAAATTTTATGTACATGTCACAATTAAAATTGTTCGTAATCGCGTTAATTATGTATCAATACTGACGCTTCGTATATATGATAAGATAGTGAGAGCGATTTAATTCCATGTTTACGACATGTATACGATTTAATTTAAGTATATTTTATCAATTACTCAAATGAACAGAGAGTAAATTGTATACATGTATTTGCAGGAAAGAGATAAAATTTCTGATCATAATAAATAACTGGGAGAGCATGAATATCTTTGCATTTCCACAACTGAAACGATTAGTACTTGTTGTAAACGCGGGCGGCGAGCTCGTAAAGTTTCCGTTCTTTAAATCGTGAATTATGCTAAATTGTGCATGAATTAAGTGTCGTGCAAGGAAGATAAGGAAAATACGTTGAAGCAAAAGGATAATTGACAGAGCAACGTTCAAAAATTAATGGTAATTATATTGTATAAAAATATCTAATGTATAACTCTTTGCACTCGGAATGCCAATTGTACTGGCATTTAATATATAAATTGACGTATAACCGATAAAATCTGATGTTTCTTATTCGTATCAAACAAATTGTGCAATTTTTATCCTAAATTCTGTCTACAATAACCGAGTTGGTGGACGAAACGTTAAAACGCCCCCGAGTGCAACGAAATAACATTTACAACAGATTGAAGAAAGTATACCCACGTGCAACGTACACTATAAACGTATACCTATCACCGGGAATATTTCCCTTATATTTAAGTTAATGTATATACAGTGTGTTTCGGTAAAGGCAGTACAACCTAGTGTCGCGTCGCGATCTCCTTTGATTGTTCAAAAAGCTCGCGTTCACGACTGTTACCCGCCAAGCTAATCTTAGGTAACTAATTCGAAATTTTGTCTTGCTCGGAATGTTGGCAAAACGTCGAGTGCGTCACGAAACGATTGACGACTTGTTTCAAAACTCGAGTATTCTATCGCGACTCGAAGTGTACTTGTTTCTCCTCGAACGGCTGGAGAGTGTCTTGTTCACACGAGAAACAAAACGTCGAGTGCGTCACGAAACGATTGACGACTTGTTTCAAAACTCGAGTATTCGATCGCGACTCGAAGTGTACTTGTTTCTCCTCGAACGGCTGGAGAGTGTCTTGTTCACACGAGAGAATCCTTGCGAATGTCTTTTTCGATCCCCGAATTTTTCTGGAGTCCGCAGTGACTCCCCCGCCAAGTGCAAGAAAGGCACGCTAATTGGTTTCTCACGTATGCAGAAATTACCAATCAACGTGCCCCTTAGGTGTCACCCACCCTTCCTTTGCGCCCTTAGCGCGCTTTTCCTTGGAAGGAGTGGGGCCCTACCTGCGGGTGCGTGGAATCTTCGCTGTCCTTCGGTGTCGCGTCGGAAATTCCCGCCAGGTCAACCCTCGGCCGAGAGTGCTGTTATACGCACGTGTGGATTGACCCTTCAGGAATACCTGGTTTATGACACGTCTTCGGTTATCGAGGACGCGGAAAAGTCGAAATTCTAAAGGCATTGTTCTGTAAGAAATTACTTATTTTTTCGCGGAGCTACGAAGCGTCTTTGTTCTCAAAAGTAACCTTCTCGTGCGAGCGTGCCATAAACCCGGTCAACGAAGACCCCACGCGTTCCGTACCTGAGCGACGGAACAGTGTAACTTTACAAACTGTGGAAAAGTTCATTTGTTGCGTACACGCAAATTCGAGGTTTATTCGAATTTCTCCTGCACGTACCTCACACGATGATTGAACTTTATATGAGTAGTAGGATAAATAAATAGACCTTTGACTAGTACTTTAAAACAGTGAAACAGCTTGATTGGAATACAATTATTTGCTGTTTTCTTGTTGCTTATTTGCGAGCGAACTATGTAGGAATGGTGTTATAACTCTTTGAGGACTGACCTTAACCCTTCAGACCCATGGCTGAATTCCTTATGAAAATATAAATCGAAAATATAGATTAACGATTTTTTGTTTGCGGCTTCGTTTTCGACGAAATCAAGTTTGAAAATTCTTTGTATACGCGAAGATTACCAGATCTCACTCCATTGGATTTTTTCACGAATAAACTCATATTTTTAAGCGATAAAAATAGTTGGAGTGATCATGAACTCGCGTACGTATATTTGAGGAAAATGTAATTTTGATGTAATTTAGTTTGAAAAAGGAAACTGAAGTAGTGACCTAATTATATGTTGTACAAGTAATCAGTTCTTCAACATGGCATATAATCCCCCGTCCGCAAAGGATTAAAGAGCTAGTGTATGCTGAAGTGCATACAAACCGTGAATTACAAGAGAGAATTATGCAGGCATTTGAGCATGTGCGGACTCAAAATTCGTTGGCATCAGTTCATGCTTCTGGCGAGCAACAATTTATTTAGAGCAAGATGGACGACAATTTCAGTAACTTCTTCATTAATGTATGTTTGAATTCCGCAAAAATGTAGTA
Organism: Habropoda laboriosa; assembly: GCF_001263275.1. NCBI lineage: Eukaryota > Metazoa > Arthropoda > Insecta > Hymenoptera > Apidae > Habropoda > Habropoda laboriosa. The sequence goes on from NW_017100630.1 coordinate 691,224, forward strand.
TTAATCAGTGTCCTTCGTAATATTGCCAAAACACTAACCTGTAGTGCGATCTGCTAAGTGAAAAACGTGGCAAGTGCACGCGTGGGCAAAGAATTTTCAAACTTAATTTTCTCGAAAACGTACTTCACGGTTTCCTTCTTTCTATATTCGTGTCGTCAGCTGGCTTTAATCTCTAATATCGTGAAAATGCATGTAAAATTGTATAATTACTATGCACATTACACAAATAGCTTTCACATTACACAGTTAGTTAACACGTTACGTGCCGTGTATACCAGAAATGGTACACGATAATCTCCGGAAGTAGAACTTTCATTAGGCGAAAAGCTACATCTATTGTCGTATTCAGCACAGTAGCAAACTACGTGAAAAAGAAAGGCAACATAAAGAAAATTAAGCATTTTTAATTTTGTTTCAAAGTTCTGCCAAACCTCATAATTTTCCCATGATTCGGCACGTGTTAAACCTGTTCGCTAAATTTAAGTCATGATTATAATAAAATCAATACAGGCCTAATTAAACAGTTACTTTAAAAGTTTATGATGCATTTTTTAACAATTTACCTTCTTACAGAGGTTAATGTAAAGTACCCGAATTTCTTATTTAATTGGGATATTATCATAGCAATCATCTTTGGTAAGTAATGTATTTTAAATTATTCACTTCATACCACTCGGGTATCATGGAATGAGCTGTACATTGTCATGATCCGATTTTAGTAACTTATACATTAATTCTATGTAATTAATACCCTTTAAAATCAAAATTCAGATTTATCCGTATTTTGTGTTTGGGTATACAACTTATATACACAAATATACGAGAAAATCGATAAATATTTTACAAGAAAAATTAACAAAAATGTCATAATTTTTAGTATATTATTTAAACAAATAGACGTTTTCAGATCTGTTTACGTAGCCACATTCGTCGTTCAGAAATACAAATTTCGACAATTTACACCACTCCTCTATCTCAAATAGCTTTCGAGATATTAGACTAAATATGTTTATTACTCCCGAATATATTTTTTTTCTTTTGCGATCTACAACATCCTCAAATTTCATCAAAATCGGTGATTATCACTTGAGAGAACTGTTTGGGATTGTGCTACCTTCCTCCTCCATTGCTATACAGAATCTTAGGAAAGAAGGTTACCCAGTTTGGAAGTGTGTCGGATTTGCTGTGTGAACATGACGAACCCTAAGCTTTAATTAAAAAAACTTAATATTCGAGTCTTCAACTTCTAAAAACCTTTCTAGGTTCTTTCAGTGTCTAACGCCTATGAAATACCGAACGTCCTTCTTGTAGGACACTGCACAAAGTTCTCTTTGTTCGAGAAAACCGAACCATAAATTCTAAGTTTTTCAATTCATTAATGCTGTTGCGTCTGGTACTTATTGAGATACCCAGTACGTATGTAGTTCTAAACTGAGAAATTATTTTACCAAGAACCACGTTCTTTTATGATACCTGAATTACAAAAATTTAGTTTTTGTCCTTAGTCAGGAACTGTCAACCGAGGCCGTACCAGGAACTAACAATAACGGTGGTGTAGGATTTTTTATTTAAACAAAACATTTTTATTAATTTAATAGAATCACTTTAAAAATTAAAAATCACTCAACTGTTAGTACAACCATTTTTTTATATATCTACCTTCATTCAAGGGGTGTTTTCACCCTGAAGAACCGACAAAGGACCAAAAAACAAAATTGCCCAGTACTTCGCTCGAGTTTCAAAGTTTCAAAAAAATCAGAATTTTCATTTCATCGGACAATTTTTAACGGTACATGGAATTTCTGCAAAGTACGTCCACTGAATTCAGACGCGAGTCAGTGTGGACAAGATATATACTCGACTAATAGTAAAAATAGCATATTTTTCCGCCGATAATGAGGAAGCAACATTTTGTACACTGGATGTTTACGCCAACAAAGTCGTGAAATTTCACTGGTGCCTTACAAACTAGTCTACCAATAAATCGACTTCTCATTTCTCGTACCAAATTAAGAGCGTGATTGAATGTAAAAATTAATAAACATTGGATAAAAAGAATCGTTCCACTGTTCACAATTTTGGA
>NW_017100630.1:693436-703120 GCF_001263275.1 Habropoda laboriosa
TAATATACTTATATTCATAACACTATTTTCAATATAATTTAAATTATTATAAAATGGTAAATAATTGAAACATTAAAATTAACAAAATTAGTTACCATTAAAGGCTTATATACTGTGTGCAATTTTTTTCGTTTGGAACGCCTTCGTAGCGTCACGTACGGCTCACTGTATTCCATTGCGACGGATAAAACGCGATGTATCGCACAAACACATCAGCGTGTCACATTGCACGGTATTGTGACAGCTTACGCGTTTGAAGGAAGAAAACGCTTGAAAGCAAAAGAACGTGAACTATTGCTCCTTATTTGTTTCATTGCGTAGAAACATTGCAACATACGATACGTTGCCTGTAAAACGTGAATTATTACGCGGACGCGTCATATCGCACGCGGAGTGTAAAACGCACATGTGACAACGAAATAATTTTGCACGCTGCATGTGTTCTGTAGCAGAGGCTGAAACCCAGCTGTATAGCTCCAACAGTCTCTTAGACACTGCACGATTAAGCTGATACAACAAATGATACTGTTAGGCAACACTGGTTCCAAAGTAACAATAACCTATGCTAAAATTATTCGGTTGCAACAGTTGATCCGTGAGTAACGGGTAATAGAAAGAGAAAAAGTCGAAAGTTTTTGCACCGCTACATTCGTTATTTATTTAGACATACTAAAGAAAAATATTAGCTTCATGGATGCTATTATTTATGTATTATGAAAATGGAAAAAATATACGGGAGTACGAAATTAATGATTTGAAAAAAGTGCTCCTAATACGAGATCCACTTTAAGGGGGTATTCTAGTCTAGACTTTTCAAAAAAGGCGATTTCTTTTTTTTACATTTTCTGAAAGTAGACATTCGCAGAAGTGTAACTGTCGAAGGATTTTTCCGAATTCGTAAAATTGACGAAGTTATAGATGGTTAAAGAAGACATGTAGTCATAAGTATATCATTCTCATGCAACTAGTATGAGAAACATTTTCGAAACCGTGTTTCTCTAAATGGCCGACATGATATCTCAAGTTCTAGTTTTACATGCACCTCATAAGTATATCATTCTCATGCAACTGGTATGAGAAACTTTTTCGAAACCGTGTTTCTCTAAATGGCCGACATGATATCTCAAGTTCTAGTTTTACATGCACCTTCAGTGGATGTGCCGTTATCGTCTGAACCAGAATTATGCCAAAATATATATTTTTCTGATTTTTAGAGCCTCTGAGAGACGACAAAAAATCGACAAAATGGATACACGAAATTCAAAGTGCCGCCATTTTGTAAATTTTCACTACTTTCTTTTCATTCTGGTTCAGGGCGGAATGGGCGGAATCGTGTCAGCCAGTAGGACACTTTTTATTAAAGGGACCGCACTGAATGATGTATAATTCAGACAGTTTTGATTATTTCCACTTGAAAAAAATTGTCAACTTTCTTAAAACATGAATAAATATGTATGCAAAATGCCGATACTGAGAAACTTATACTTTCCTCACTTGAAAAAAATTGTCAACTTTCTTAAAACATGAATAAATATGTATGCAAAATGCCGATACTGAGAAACTTACACTTTCCTTACAAAAAAAATCCTTAAGAAGGACTAAAATATGACACTCTAGACTAGAATACCCCCTTAATTCTCTAAAATGCAGCGTGACTTGGAAGTTACGTTTAAGAAGGACTAAAAAATGACACTCTAGACTAGAATACCCCCTTAATTCTCTAAAATGCAGCGTGACTTGGAAGTTACGTGTCTATTTATCTATATTTTATAGTCTCGTTTCACTTATTTGCTGTTATACCATATTGTTTTGTACTATTACATTATTACCAACCAATTTTTTTATAATGATTAGTGTTAGGTTTTCTGTAGAAACGGTTTATGGCACGATCGACCGGGAACGGTTATTTTTGAGTTGAGGATTTTCGTTTATTGCTTGCACGGGTCTAATTACATCCTGCGAGGGTCACTAGAATTGCTTTGCTAGATTTTTAGTAATTTGTGTCCCTCGCGCTCAATAGCCTACGAACATACCATAAACCACGAATTTCCGAACGGCACATCTGTATCTAACGGTCCGCTTGCCGATTAGTCACCCGGAGGAAATTCCAGATTTTTGGGACCTTCCGCCCACCCCACGCGACCGTCTCCCACCCTTCCAAGGTGACAGCGCGCTAAGGGCGCACTGGAAGGGCGGCAAAGACGATATTAGACACGCTGATTGGCAAATGCAATCGTTAACACGTTAAACGCCATGTCAGTCACCGGCGAGCGCGACATCGGAGAGTCAGTCGTCGAGTAGTCGTTCAACCACCACGAACAAGGAGAACCAAGGAGCAACCAGCTCACATCACGAGATACCATAGATCAGTTTACAAGTCCCAATCATTTGGGTGGTCCTTCGAACCAGTATCTAGACGGCACAACATCGTGCGAACATCTACAAGGCTCGAAAGTTCATCGCCACAACCACGGGCATTAACAATTAGGCGTAAATGAATTAGTGAAATGTTAGCAAATGTGTATCGATTATAATGGTTCTTATATTGCATAAATATGTCATTTAAATTCCGACGGCGAAATCCGACAGTTCTTTCCAAATGACCTAATAATTAATTCGATAGTAAATTAAACGTTGTTCGTTAGATCTGTGTGTCGCCAATTAAACCAGCGAATTTGTTTCATGCTTAAGTCGTAAAGCCAAAGTAATTATTGAAGTACACTATTCATTTTCGGGAATTGCCCACCAAACTAATCTTATAAGATGAGTTGGCCACATTTGGTTTATGGAATTGCCTCGTCTTTGCCACATGATTAGCGCATATCGCAGAATCAAATGTAAAGTTACGAGCTTCTCCTGTATTCCTACGCGTAGAAATGTATCTCCTGTATTTATTCTTGTGCATAGTAAGTGAAATTTACTCACTTTGGGACGAAATAATAACTAAGCCGAGTAAAAAGAGTAAATATAGGTTGAAAAGTCTCTGCTGTCTGAAGTGGAGAGATTTCAGAGGAGATTTTCCGTTCTGGTAACATAAACGGTTTGCTTCTTTGGCTCAACGAATATGATTTAAAGACCAATTGTTATCAGATACAGTATGCTATAACTTTTCAGACAACATATTACATCATCTTCTGGAGGATGTGTGCCACCACGAAAGATTGCAAATGTGGTTTATGTATGACGGACCTCTACCGCATTTTGTACTTGTTGTTCAGCAGTACTTTCCTGAAAGATGGATAGGATGGGACGGAACAGTCGCATGGTGCTCGTCTTTTACGTAATCTTTTATGTTCGTGTGGGTTTATGTTAAAAACATAGTGTGTTCTGTACTGATAAATGATTTTGGACAACTATAACAACAGGTAGAAAATACCTGTGGATTAATTCAAGGAAAACGTAAATCTTCCGAAGAGTAGGTAAATCGCCGAAATATAAAATTACGTCTGTCTAAAATAATATAATTAATTAACAAGTTAACAACTTTTTAAATTTGTTCTGGAGCTTTTTGAAAAGAAGGGTGTATCGCTTGTCTTTCACTATGCTACATCAAGTGGTGATAGCATTGTTACACCCTAAAATATTTTCATTCTTAGTCCTTAGTTTTATCTGTATTCGCAACTAGTCACCCACTTTCACTGTTCCGTACGGAACAACGGTTCCCAAAAAATCACAAAACGGCCCTGACCGAGCCTCGACGCAGAGGATTAACGGGACCGTTATTATTCTACCGAACGGCAGCGTAACACATTTTTTACCACCCATTTTACCTATCCTCTAATTAGCAACCTAGTCTTTTCCTTCTCCGATGTTCGATTTCCTCTCCTTCTGAGATTTTCCAAAACTCTAGCCACCTCGACCTACACCAACTCTCATTTTCTGTACTCCTCCAATTTTTCAAGCAGTCTCCCTCCGAACACCAAACGAGACACTCAAAAACCGATCAGCCGAGCCTATAATAGAATTGTACCTTACCAATAATTTAAATAAAACTTGTACTCCGGATTCTCGCTAGTTTCTCAGTATAAGACATTCCATTCGTCGTGATCCAAGTCCCGTATTCGTGGACCGATACGACACCACACCCACCATTACTCATACTGGACTCTTCACCTTCCAACTCTCCTGCATAGTCACAACCCAAAGTCCATCTTCCCAGAACCCTTAAGTAGCCCTATTTTCTCCATTTCCGCGTTCATTCTCCATTCTACCACGCGCACGTCACGTATCATCAAAAATCTCCGTCAAATAAAGTTCTGTTTCACGCAACGACGATCCCTAAGTGTTTGAATTCAGTGATACCCCAATATCTGCTCCTAGTTCCGAGGAATTGGAGCAAACCGGGCATCACAGCATGAATCCTCCGTATACAGGTTTATTCAAATGAAATTTTCGTTTCATCGAAAAAATTAGGTAGAAAGTACTCTTTTAGCTAAGTATAACCCTTGTCAATAACCGGATATCCTTTTGCACATTCTCAGTTAAAATATTTGATCTTCCAGGTAAAAGATTTAAATATCCGGCTAGATCGTTGTTATTTCGCACATTTCCTATCCGTGTTTGCCTCGAGTTTAGAATTTCGTTATCAGGAAACTGCTAAAATTGAGCGACAAAGTAGACGACAATTGTGGTTATTGGAATAAGGGATAATAAAGCAGAAACCATGACCTAATACAATGAATCCGTATAAAAGTGTATATTTGGCAAGCTTTTTGTCGTTTTCCATCCTTCGATTTCGTGATTGGTTCAATGATTAGAATTCCAATTGTTTACGTCTGTTAATACTAATTGCTTCTGCTGTTTCAAAACGTACGACCGTGCTGGCGTAGAAATATAAAGCTATCGTGTCAATGGTGGAATCCTTCAATGGGACAGCCTTTGGCCAACGGGAAGAACTGTCTATCATTGTCAGACGGAACCCATAGCTCTATTGTAGCGGTAGTAATTCAGTAACATCGAGATGGATGTGTTCAATTCTACTTCCTAGAACAGGTATTTCTTCTAAATGATTGAGAGTATGTTTTATAACTATACTTCGTTAGCATTTCATGTAAACTGGTTCGTTTAATGAAATTCAGATATGCTCCAGTCAGAAGAAAGCGTTCTAATGCAGTCTAATCGTAAATGTCGTAAATGTCTCGGCGAAGTATCGTTGGATCCTTCCTAGAATGTGCGAACTGTTGATTTACATCCATTTATATGGTAAATTGTGAGCTTCAATTATATGCTTCAGTAACTTAATAAGCTTTCAAAATGGCTGTAAGCGTTTTGTCACGTGGGCTATACTTCTTTTCTTGAAGTTCGAAAGAGAAATTTTCGAGATTTCGTTTCGTTAAGCTATTACTGAAATGCAACACCTGTCGTTAAGGCAAAACATTTATGGGTAATGATAAAGGCCTATTATCTTAGAATACAAATTGAAATCTATTTAATTTTACAAGTCAAACTGATCAAACGCTGTTCTCATTTGCAATAATGAGAATGAACTGCAATTTTACTAGTGATGTCCGTCTATAGAAGTCGTATATTTTTTCGGAAGTGTTGAATCTTACACTTGAAGTTTATTAGTACTTTAAAATGAACCCGAAAATAAATGAGGATAAATATATATATTTACATTGTTTGAAATTGTTGCAAATACATTAGCATTATGTTGAAACACATATTTTTTTCGTTCAAATACTAGAACTGTAATATTTTTGTTATAAACAAATATTACTTTTACTAATAACAAATTATTTGAGCAACAAAACCTACATCAACCCCTCCTCTTAAAACTAAGAAAATTAAATTATCTGCCTGAGCAGTGCTGCCTGAAAGTGAATTGCAGTTCAAGGGGTTAAAATAGGAGAAATGATGGAAAAATGGTTGCACAGTCGTTATTTTTAAAAATCTGAAAAATATCCGAGTTCAGCTGTAGGCCACGTGTCGTTGGTTTCGAATGTGACTATACCCCCATGTCACGATTTGCCCTGCATTCGTTTGTGTATGAGTGTTTTCTAGGCTCCAGGGATATTTCGACCGAATCTTAAATGTTAATAACTAAAAACACGAGAGGTCAAAGGGTACATAAGCCAAAATACCATTTCAAAGTTTTCATTGCTTAATCAAAAGTATAATGCAATTAAATCCAATTTTTTGAACAATGTAGTAACATATCTTTAAAACGTCCTGAAAGCTGAAGTCATGATTTGAAGATGACATGTTTTCATTTATAAGTTTATACATGTGCCCTTTTTCCATTAATGGCCTCAATTGTGCTATTCCTAATCTTCGTCTAACTTTGGCTTCTAGAATCACCCCCTAAATTTTCTACCAATTGTTGTTGAACACCCTGTACAAGGAGAGTGAGTTCGATTAGTGATTGTGCGACTGTGGTGTTGTAAGCGTCTGTCTTCAACCGCCTTAATTACGAAAGACTGAACTAGTTTTCCTTTTGGTAGTTACACGGCTTCGTGCAACGGTAAGCCTTCGTTCCAAACTTTGAATGGTAAACGCATATCCCGTCTTTTCTAGATTTGGATCTCAATCTACTCCGAGGCCTGCTTCGGCTTCAGTCCCATCAATGATTTTCTCCAACTTAGAAACTGTACACTCTAATCCCTGTAAGCGTGTTGACGAATCTCTAAGTTTGGAGCGAGATCTCGCTCATTTGTCTAATGAGGTTATTATGTCGCCGTATCCCTCGCCAAATACTGCAGAACTACCTAAACGATACACACTGCAGATCCTTTAACTCGTTTAAGATTTTGTCTACTAAATCAGTGAACATTAAAATCTCGCAACGATTTCAAGTAATTCCTGAATGCGCTGATGCGAATGATAAAGAAGTACGATAAGAAATTCTTCACGATCAATATTTTCATTTCGCAAAGAAGTTGAGTTACTTTCCGCTCGTCTAACTTTATCCCTATACACAATTCCGGGGGTTTGCTTCACTTCCGGTTCGGTAAATCTTTTGATTATTAGTCCACTTTTATTGGTGGATATTTGCTTTTGTCTAGAGAGTTCGCTATAAAATTGACACGGTCTTCAAGGCTCATTGATTAAAATTTTGAAGGAAGACGATGTATTTTAGGGAATCCAATCTTATTCAGTATGATCCACGTGATCACCCCTCGGTAGAAAGTAAGCTTTCCTTCTTGAAGACGAGAAACTGCCATTCTCCACATGTGAATAACTTAGATACTGATTTTTCGTTCTTTTCTTTTCTTTACTCACTACCTTACCGATGAATTATGGATATTTATGCAGCTTAAATATATTGAAATATGCAAGAAATATGTAGATTAGTACGCTAATATTATGCACGATATACACTCCCGTTCATAAATATTAGGACACTTCTTAAATGCGAAGCAAACCTAAACAGTCATTACGAAGTTATTAAGATCCTGAAAAAAATAATTCAGTTTGGAGTTTCGTAGTACAGCAAGTACACGCGATAAAACTTCTAAATATCTACTTCCATTTAAATTACAATAGTGTCATTGATTATTCCACACCGAACATTGTCACGAGATTGAGTTTGAAAATGAATTTTGTTGTAAATCGTTCAACTTGTTTCGGCTACCACTTTTATATGATAGAAAAAAAATTATAGCTATCGATTTGAAAAAAATTCGTGGTATCATCAGCACGCGAATCCTATTACAAATTTAAAAAATCTATTCATACCATCGTATTGCGTATAAAAAATAATTGAACTCTGTCCTCCTCTATTTTTCTCACAAATCTACCACTTAGGAGGAAAACGCAGCGTGAACAGGGTATATTTTTACTGATATATGATACTAACTTTGACGAAGGAACGTAATTTATATCATACGATACTTTCTGTACGAACATAATAGGTATCTTAATCTTATAAACAGCAGTGTATACAGTATGTCTCACGAACTCTGTCCACTTAAATATCTTGGTTATTTCAAACAATACGAGAGAATGTTACTTACAGAAGTTGTAGGGTTTAAGAAACTACATAATATGGTATAAATGGTATTCTTGCAAGTGGAGACGCAGAGAAAATATAGCGGTCACCTTTGTTTTTTTTTTAAATTTGCGATAGATTGGCGTATTCTGAGTATAAAAGTACTAAGGTGCATTTGTCCTAAAACTTACCGTTGCTGAGATATTTAACTTTCTTCATTCTATTACTTTCATTATGGAACGTATTCGAGGATATACTTGAGGTGGGTGAGGAAGGTCGTTACCCTGTTTTTGTGGAATTGGTTTAATAATAAGATGTGAGTGATGGCGTGAATGAATTGAATATATCGTATGGTCTCGAGATTTGGTGAACGAGCGGATCATACATGGTAACTGGGGGTAAAAATATAAGAAGCGCGTTGTTATTGATATCGGAGAGTACGTGAGAATCTATTGCGAGATATATTTAGAGAGGGTCAAACAAATTATCATTATTTCTTTTACGTGTGTATTTAGTTGCTGTTGTTATAAATATATTCATATTTAACTTGTTAAGAAGTGTTATACAACCACAGTTTTCACCTCAATTTATTAAAGTATAAGTGTATGGTCGTATAAGCGTACAATTTGTCCAGAAAATACAATCGTTTACTTTCTTACTTGTCCTGGCGGTAGCGGTTCGGCGGGTACGTCGCGATGGTCGGTAAAGGAAAAACTGTCCAGAGGTGTAGGCGTACTGAGTTTTTATATTGTTAGGACAGAGAGACAGAAGTAGCGATAGATAAAGATAGAAGTGGAGAAAGTGTGAGTCTGACTTAACGAAGATATATATTCTAGTATAAACTCGAAGTTATAATGATAGTTAAATAGTTAAATGGTCAATTCTCGACTGGGCGAGGATATTCCTTCTCAGTTTACGCGACGAGCCGCGGGGTTGTCTTAGACCGTATTGAGAATATAACAATTCTATGCTCGAAAGGAACTACAACCCGATCTTGCTCGCGTTCCGACTGGTGGAGTAACGTTCTGGTAAAAGACTGAGTCCCCGAGCATCAAACATCGTGCCCTTATATACACCAAAAATCGTGGCTTTTGGTGGTGGGAGCCCTAGATTTTCGTGGGAAACGGAATGCGTTTGTTTACCTTATCTCGAGGGCCTTCTAGGAGGTACGCGCTAGGCGGAAGTCTCGGCGCCGCCGCACAGCGGGCCAGGAACCCCCAAAAACTGGCCAAAAGTCGATTTAAGAATTAGCATAAAAAAGACATATCATCATACTCAGGAATAGTTAATGTACATATCTACAAAATATTTTGTTGATTCAACAATTCCTGTTCCATTGGCATTGATCTAAAGTTGGAAAACGCTTTGAAATTGCTGGTATGTCTCTTTCTGGTGACATGAGTGTTATTCATTATTTTATGTATAATTTATGAAATTTTTGTATTATTTATGTATTAATAGATACATGTCAATTAAGAATAACACAGATAAGTTACGAAAGTTAACTAGAAATTGTAGTATTTTATTCTTTATTGTCATACAGTAACCATATTTCGCTGTATGTTCACCTTTCAATTAAGAATTCCCCTAAATTCCACCTCTTATCAAGAAAAATGAAGATTAAATGTGTTCTTTGGAATGTATACTATAAGATAGGACTGCTCCATTTTGCTCCTTTTGATGTCCTATTGAAATAAATATTATTTAATAGCGGCCGTACGCGCGCAGTTGGATACTAGACTACGGTCGAATAT
>NW_017100630.1:703522-704346 GCF_001263275.1 Habropoda laboriosa
GACTCCTTAGAAGCTGATGAATTTATAACATTTTACAACAATAAATTGTCTCATATGACAGGTCGTTTAATTAGTAAAAAGAAAAAAGAAATTTGTATCCATTCCACCAGAGATAAATCATTTGATAGCTGCTCCTGAAATAAATGTGAGCAGCTGTACTATTTCTCGTGCATACGATAGTGACACTGAAGACATGAATGCAGATGATGACGAAGGGAGTAAAAATACAGATCTTCTACACACTTTCACACAATTAGATAAGATTGAACTGGCAAATGAACTGACAGAATTTTAAATATATGTTTAATAAAAAACGATTGACGTTACCTACAGAATGATAAATAGCAGCAAGACGACTAACTTACATTCTTTAACATTTCGAGAAGTGAGAGGCAAGGGGACTCACTTTAATAAAGCACCCCGAATTACCGAAATGGTAATTATGGAGCTTCAAATCATACTATAACATCTTCGTGGTAAGCTCTAGAAACTACAGAAATTGTAGGCAAACTACAGCGTTTTTATTAGAAAATCTTATTTCTTTAATATTATAGATACCGTTGTGAATCCGATATTTTGAATTTTTAGTGTTATATTCGTTATCAGCGACCTCAAGAACCTCTAATTACCAAGTTTCAGAAAATCGGATGAAATCTTGAATTTTGGCCAGTTTTGGGGGGTTCCTGGCCCACTGTGCGCCGTGTCGGCTATTCTGCGTACTGTCCGACAAACCTAAAGTGAAGCCTCTGGCGTCACACAGAGCCTAAAAGTGGGAGATGTAGGGGAACTTGCGACGGCTCGCTGTTAGTAAGCCAATAGGGATA
>NW_017100631.1:0-307 GCF_001263275.1 Habropoda laboriosa
AACGGTGTGCTTTGTTATTCAAATCTCAAACGGTGCCGATGTTACTTTTAAACGATGCGAATAAGCACCTATAACGACGGCTAGGCGATTGTAGTTCTTCGCGACATTAACATAACTTACTGCGGCAATTGTCGTAAACTAAATGGCGTACGATTCTGCTATGCATTCTGGACGATGGCGTCAAATATAAGACCTACGATGTGGGAGAAAATACAGATAATTAAATATTTCCACGTAAAAATTGTTGCTAAAACTAAATGTGACCAAAGAAATCTCACCTTTTTTAGGTACCGAATAAGTTTGTGGT
>NW_017100632.1:0-10527 GCF_001263275.1 Habropoda laboriosa
TAATTTTTAATAATCCCAGCTTATCTCTTCCCTTCTTTGCATGTAATACGAATACTTAATAATACATATTCAACTCGAATATCAACAGATTCGCATGTTTGCCAATATTTCACAGTCTTCCGCCGTTTTATCGTTTTACACGTGTCAAACTCCCACACGCGGGAAAGAGGCAGGAAAAAAAATTGCGCGAACAGGTTTTCATCAAAAGTCACCAACGCCCGGATTCGCACCTCGATAGATCACACCCCTGTCACCCACCAATTTCCCTAAATACGCGCATTTCACGCCATCGAACCCGTTCAACCTATACTAAAAGATGTACCAATAAATTCTCCATTCATCTTCCTCATCCTATCACAGTAACCACGTTCCGCCTTCATTTTTAATCCAATGTCACCCGACAACGATGAAACACGAATTCTCTGCGTGAAAGATCGTGTGATACATCTTTTCAAAAGTTCCCCTAATCTCCTCGGGCTCGAGGATCTCCCTAATCTCCTTAAACTTATTATTTTCTCCCCTGTAGAGCAATTATCTACTTTCTCGCCTTTCTGTCACCCTACAGTGTCGCTCTATTTAAAATGTTCCACGATAAATTGAATAAAATAAAAATTATTCGTTAATTCCTATAGTTTGCAATATTGCCACTTATGCCAGTGGTTTTTCCAATCTTCTTAGATCGAAATGAATTTCTAAGATGGCTTTCTGCTCGTTTGGCGAATTTTCTTTTGTCGCCTCGATGTTGACTCGAAACGGAAATGGAAGTTTCTTTTTAGATATTTTTTTAATAATAACTTGTTACTTAAATTTGCCACTGACCTAGTTAGGTCATTTAGCGAATGTGATCAATGTTAATAGAACGTGCGAGAAGATATCGCCCATTGGCAATCTTTCAGAGTATATAATATCTCGATTTTGTTTTATTTGACGCTGCATTAACCCTTTGGACTCCTTTGTATTAGGACTTGGACTCCACAGGTATGAGTATTATATTTTGGAAAATTTCTTCACCTGGACGAGCAATAGATACGCATATGTATTGGATGATTGCGAAAGTTCATGCCCGATTTGAAAATAAAACACAATCGGTGTGTGCAAAAGCAGATTTCATTTGAAACTGAAATGGAATGACAGTGAATGGAGTGTATCTTCCGATAGGAATCTAACATTACGCTAAAAGAAACATCTGTGCCGAAGTCGATAAAGTTCTCGCCACCTCTGAAAATCGGGCACGAACTTTTGCAATCATCCAATATATATCACCCTTAATGCTATTTTCAATATAATAAGAGAAAAAAAATTTGGAGTGCAAAGGGTTAACGACACCCAAACGGTATCTGTTATCAGCAGCCGGTCGGTAAAAGTGCTTTGTATACCGACCGCGATAATCGAAGAGAAGAATTTGTTCTGGAACTGTTTGAACAGTGTTGTGTACGTGGAATGTGACATTTTCCATCTGCCTCTGTTATCCACAAGGGAGAAAGAGAAACGTGAACGGAAGAAAGAGAGAGATAGACGATGTGCACACAGTCGAACGAACGCGAGGTGACTTCACGGACCGTTTGAACAGCAAAACGAGCTCCGCGAAATTGCGGTTTCCAGTTGTCCGAGTTCTCCGCGCGAGATCACGCTCTCTCGTTCGTTCGTTCGCTTCGTTATATCCTCTTTTTCCCGTGTTGGCTACGCGGATTCCTCGTCGCGTTGCGTAACGCGCCACGCCGCGACGGATTTATCGGGATGAAAATTTGTCGCGCTCAAACGGCCACGATAACGCCTGAGAAACGAATTAACCGTGGTCGACTTCGGTGCCGCGCCAGTGCGATGTACTGCACGCTGTGTCGCGGGGACGCTGCACGGTGTTTCGAAATAGATGTCCGACAGTGTTAAACTGTATTTCGTGTCTTGAGAGTGTGTAGATTGTTGAAGGTTCTTTGTAAATTCGAAATAGTCGAAATAGGAAATTAGTTATATAAAGTCGGACAGTTTGAATTTAAGAATTTGAATATTTAAATTTGAATTTCATTGGCTGAATGTAAATTTTGGATGGTTTGAATTTGATTGGGTGAATTCAAATGGTATTTACTTTAGTGGCATTGGCTTAGTTCAGATTTTCAAAATTTCGTATTTCATTGGCTAAACTTCAAATTCGAGTATCTCAAATTTGATTGGTTTAATTCGAATGGTGCTTACTTTAGTGGCATTGGTTGAATTCAATTTTTCTATTCTTTGGTCATTTTTCATTGGTCAGTTTTCAAACTCTAGCAATTTGAATTTGATTGGCTGAATTAAAATGGTGCTTACTTCACTGTCATTGGCTCCGTTCAAATTTTCAATATTTCGAATTTCATTGGCTATACTTAAAATTCGGATAGCTCGAATTTATTTTATTAACCCTTTCGCGACTAGCGCCGGTTATATCCGGCATCCGTTAAATGCTTCGCACTGGCTGGCGCCGGTTATATCCGGCATCCTCTAAGCGCGTCGCATTGGCTCGCGCCTCGACAACTCAAAGTGAAGATTTATTTGAAAATACAGAACAAGGCCTCAACGACATTCCCTTTATCCGATACACCCTTAAGTCCTCTGCTGTTCCAACGAAATCCTCTAAGATTTGAAAAAACGCGAGACACTCTTAATGCCTATGGTGTGCACTAATGGCACGACGACCCGTTCGTTAGTGGCGTACTGATGACTAGTTCCGCCGTCGTGAAAGGGTTAATTATGTATAATAGTTTCTCGCGGTCAGGCGGCTGTTTTGAAACACGGTGCGCCATCGTAACACTTCACCGACTTCGAGATCTAACCAGATCTCGGTTGATGGGAGCTGGAAGCTGGGAATTTGCGAATTTTTTTCTATTCTCCGTTGCTTTCTTTGGGTTTGGTTAGGTTGTGATTGAAAGATGAATTATTAAGTATGTAACTGGGTTGGCTACGGGGAGTTGCGGGCTGACCGAAAATAATTTCCACTAGCTTACACTTTGCAGAGTGATACGTTTAATTGATCCTTACACACGTACACTTTCGGAGAGTTATATTTAATTAGTTCTCACACTAACGCGAGTACAAGAGTCGTTCGCGGAAACGTCTTGACACGGTGTTCAGGGAACGGAAAACAAAGGGTTGCTGGTCCGTATATGTCCACCCAAGGGAGCGTCTTTGGAGCAGTGAACCGTGTTGCCCATGAAACTATGGGTCAGTCCCCTTTTTATCCTTGCGGGGGGGGGGCCCGGGCCAGCGCGAGTGGTGGAGTGGGGGAGTCAATTGCGCAGGCGCACAAGGGTGGGATTGGTAGTGGGGGTGCAAGCGAGGCAAGGGGATGAGGGCGCCAGTCTGGTGGCCGCTCGGTGTACTACCTCCCTTACGCAGTGCGCTACAAGTAGAAGATATTACCTACATTAGGTCGTCTGATATGTGTTTCGCGTCACAACCTCCACAATTATGGTCCAATTTTTACTATACAAATTAGACAACCTAACTTAATCACTTCAATTACTATCGAATCAATGCAAATTCTTTTTTTTAAATACCTTAATGTAGAAGATCCTAGTCTGATTGCAGTATACACTTCATAGATCATTTTTCTCAAAATTATCAAAGTCACCCCATAATTTTGTTAAATAGAAATTTCTTCTCTCGTCCACCAAAAAATCCGCAACGTACATTTTTCATCGTTTAATTTGCCTCGGTGTCTAATTGTGAACTATATTTCTGCTCACGTCGCGCGTACTTACTGTTATATTAACTTTGTTACGATATATTTCACCGGGATAATTGAAATTTATACTACGTTCGGTAATACCGCGCGGTATTTCACCGGAATATAAGGGGTTTCCAGGTTTCAGCCAGTGTGTGAGTTCATTTTAAATGTCGCTACTTAGTTTCGCTGTTTCAATCAACGTCCTTTTAAATACCACTACGTACTTACATTTCACGTAGCTTTAATTAAAATCCTCTCGGCGATCGTAAGAAGATGGGTGACCGCTCCACAACATGCTTTTTTCGGGCTGAAATTTCACACAGACTTTAGTTCCATCCTTACTAACGTCTAGAAATTGAAAAAGTCCAAGAGCAAAAATCCTTACCGCCAAGTTGGGGTTCAAGCATGGTCGGGCGTCCTCGCTCATTGGTTGGTGGTTTCGATAGAGAGTAGAAACTGACCTGATAGAGGTATAAGCTGGGTACTCTGAGTCCTTCTTAAGACGGCTGACACTAATTGTTACTATTACACAGACACACGCTCATTTCTCCTAATAATCCAACAACAACCACCCATTCCCGGAACCTAGAAACGGCCTTTACCCCCATAAACATTCTTCCAACCGAGTGAATCAATTTTGCTCGAATGAACGAACCACGCGTGACATAAATTTTTCCCCTCTGTTTTTCTGTACAGTGGCCGTGTGGGTGGCAGGATTAGCCGCAGCGACAGCTTCTGCCCTTTTGGCGGTCCTCGTCGGACTCGCCGTGCTGCAGCTCGCGATGGCCTCCTCGGCGAAACGAGTTATCATCTCGTACAGCACCGCTCTGATAGGGAAAGTGGCCCTCGCCACTCTGGCAAGTGAGTATCTCCAAGAATTCGCCGAGCTATTCAGGCTAACTAAAAGTGACCGGTTGATCGAGGAATCTGTTCTCCTCCTCCGCGATTAACCACGTTTAATCGGGATTAAGTCGAGAGATTCGCCGCGGCTGCTAAGTGGCGATAATCGTGTTTGCAACCTGGAGAGATTACTTTATACGCGTGCGAGTCGTTACGAGGAACCTGTTCCGCTGGTTCTTTTCTTCTCTTTTTGCGAATAATTGATAATTGTGAAACTGGTCGAGAGAGATGATTATTATTCGAGGAGTAACGAGATGGGATATTAAACTGCGAGCTGTCCGCGACGAATGTGGATAAGTGAAACAAAAAGAGGGAAGCGTTGGTGAAATTGGTAGGATGTGGAGAATTTTTATCGAAGGGTTATGAATCGCTGCGGTAAAATATGAACGTGGGTCAGCTGGGTTCGAATTGATTGGAGGCTGCGTGGAGCAATTTACGCGGAAATGAAGTTTAAAGGGTTAAATGTTGCTGCGGTGTCTATACATACTGTTCGTCAAAAATTTCGAATCGTTGTGCACTGAAAGTTGTACGAAAAATTTTAGCAAAATGTTGACAATTTTAAGAATTTTTCAATTCATTTTTTTATCGTGCAAATCAATCGAAACGAGGCAAAATTGCTATTGAACTCCACGACATCAATTTCAAATTTATAAGGAATTAGTAACAGATTCAATATTGTTATAAATTGTCAGGCGATTCCAGACTTTTGGGTGGTAGTGTATGTACAGAGTGAATCACTTAAATTATGTTCTCTAGTTACGGTGGTACAAGGAAATTTTTATACTTAATTTAAACGAGCGAATAAGATGGAAGAAAAATTTGTTCGATAGAAAAAAATGGCAAAAAACGAAAGTTTCGCATTTGATTTCAAATTTTCGAATTCAAGGTAATTTTAAGGTCGCATTATGCATATTTACAGCAGAAAAAACAACGGAACAACGGTTCCCAAAAAAATCATAGAACGGCCCTGACCGAGCCTCAACGCAGAGGATTAACGGGACCGTTATTATTGTACCGAACAGCAGCATTTTTTACCACCCATTATACCTATTCTCTAATTAGCAACCTAGTCTTTTCCTTCTCCGACGTTCGATTTCCTCTCCTTCTGGGATTTTCCAAAACTCTAGCCACCTCGACCTTCCATCCCCACTTTTACCCTATCCTCTTGCAAATATCCTAAGACCAATCACCGAATTTCTATCGTTCCAATATTCCACCCCCAGATTTTAACTTCACCTACACCAACTCTCATTTTCTGTACTCCTCCAATTTTTCAAGCAGTCTTCCTGCAAATACCAAACGATGCACTCAAAAAACGATGAGCCGAGTCTGTAGTAGAATCACAAGCCGAGACTTGTACCTTACCAATAAATTAAATAAAAGTTGTACTCCGGATTCTCGTTAGTTTCTCGGTATAAGATGTTCCATTCGTCGTGATCCAAGTCCCGTGTTCGTGGACCGATACGACACCACACCTTCGTTCAGTTAAAAACCATAGGTGACTTTAAAGAAAAAGAATAGAAAAAATGGTATTTATAAAAGAATTTTTCTTCCATCTTATTCACCCTTTGAAGCCATTGAGGTGGGTGAGGAACGTCGTTACCCTGTTTTCACCTCAATTTATTATTAGTTTCTCGGTATAAGACGTTCCATTCGTCGTGATCCAAGTCCCGTGTTCGTGGACCGATACAACACCACACCTTCGTTCAGTTAAAAACCATAGGTGACTTTAAAGAAAAAGAATAGAAAAAATGGTATTTATAAAAGAATTTTTCTTCCATCTTATTCACCCTTTGAAGCCATTGAGGTGGGTGAGGAACGTCGTTACCCTGTTTTCACCTCAATTTATTAAAGTATAAGTGTATGGTCGTATAGGCGTGCAATTTGTCCAGAATATACAATCGTTTACTTTGTTACTTGTCCCGACGGCAGCGGTTCGGCGGGTACGTCGCGATGGTCGGTAAAGGAAAAACTGTCCGGAGGTGTAGACGTACTGGGTTTTTCTGTTGTTAGGACAGGGAGACAGGAGTAGCGATAGATAAAGATAGAAGTGGAGAAAGTGGTGGAAACGGAAAGTTGGGGCCACGATATAGCGAGGTCGTAAAATCGGTCAGACGTCAAAGTAAACATGTTTTAGCTGCCGGGACCCGAAAATTGACAGAGATACGAGCAGATAAGTACTTGAAACCATTGTCAGGACCGTACGAAGAATTCTTGTATCCAGCGAAAGTCAACTGATTCTAATATACTTACTGAAAACTGTATGCAGCTAGGACAAATTAGGGTTTCTCCCTCTGGGGGAAGCCGCTTTTGGAAGTACGGTTACAGGTAAAGGTCTTATTGATGTCTTTAGCATCTTAGTTTATCTACTCGTGTTATATACAGATAGAAAGTGCAAAAAGATTGTGTAGCTTAATATTAACATATTTTCCATTTGTAAATGAAATACCATTTTCTACTTGAAGTACCAAATCATATGCTACCATTCGTTTATTGTTGAAACCCTCAAACAGACTGCAACATACGGTCTTCAGTGCCGCAACATCAATCGGTGCCGATTCTTGAGAGTTTAATTTACGACCTCGCTATATCGTGGCCCCAACTATACATGGTTCACCCTGTATATATGTCGCAATTTCTAACGGAAATTACAATGGCGCGGAACACGTGAGAATTCTGAGGCGTAATCCAGGCGGAGAAGTCCTTTTGCATCAGGACAGTCTGAAAGTTTTGCAATAGGCCGATCACGGTAGGATTACTAGTCACTTGTCTACTTACTGGCCTACTTACCCTTAGACGAAGAATCGAATATCTGCGGTGGATCTTGTTGCTGTAAAGCGATACGCGTTAAACTCATAGATCAGTCGACCGCATTCGATGAATGAATTTCTGGTCTTACAATTTTTCTCCTTGAGAAAAAAGAACCAACTATGAATAAAATTACAAATTATCTAAAATTAGATCTACCTTCTTCATTTTTCCTCATTTTCTTTTTTCAAATATTCTCCAATTTATATGAAATTTGCAAAACTTGATCAGTACAGAAAGTACGATACATGAGACAACGTTTTTCTTATGCAGAGTGTGATGTACCGGATAAGGGCGGCGATCTGAATCTCGTGCTTCCCTTTTCTCCAGTTGGCTGGTTCGACGTTTTACGATTTTGTTCTGATGTTCGTAGATCTTTATTGCGATGTTTACGCTCGACTGAACGAGTATGAAAATGGTTGGTGATTTCGAACTGATGTTTGACCGATTCCTTTTGAACTCTTCTTGTGAACTGCGATCGTGGGCGAGGGTGAGCTCGCTCTTTATAGGATTTTTCGAAACGGACATCCACCAAACAGGGTGCCTAAATCAGAGCTGCTTAACTTCTTGCTCACGAGCAAATTTCCCCTCCCGAGGTTCCCCCACTGTGCGACTGTGATGATCTCGCTGGAGTTCAGGACGCGAGGGGTCCTCCCATTACACTCCAGCGATAGCTTTTTGGTACGAACACGCAGAATGTGTAACATAAACAAAAGGCAGTCGCTGGAGTTGTGGTGGAAGGACTCCTTCTCGTCGCGCCGCAACTCGAGCGAGATCACCTCAGTCGCATAGGGGCGGAACCTCGGGAGGGGAAATTTGCTCGTGAGCAAGAAGTTAAGCAGCTCTGGCCTAAATGGTGGCGACAACCCTCTCCTTGCGCCCGCAGCGCGTTTCTTCGGAGAAGGGGATGCCCGTGGGTTTTTCCGGGGGACCGAATTTGTTTATGTAAAATTGTCAGCCCCGAAAGCGGTACCGGTTTATTGCTAGAAGAAACTACCGCGGGTGTGAACAATGGATGTTCGCGCGGCGCAGGGTAGACCAAGGGAGGTCTAATCGGTCGAAGTGAGGTTCGGCACCTCGGTCTGGCGGCCAATGAGTTTTATGACTATAATCCGCCAGACCGAGGCGAGCTCACTCGAATTTGTAAGATTCAACATGTGAAATTTGAATACTTTTGCTTTACAGCATCCTTGGCGATCGTAGCAGCCAGTCTATTTGCCCTGCAAACCGACGACAGAGCCAGTAGCTTCGTCATCACGAGGGGAGAGGCCTTTTACATGCAGGTAAAATTCATCGGTATTACGTTATAATTTTATACTTTATATCTAGATTATAACCAGTTCCAGTTACGCACTGGGATCTTATCGGAGAACGAGCGCGAAGATGTTTTCAGTGATACGTATTCCGAATAGAAAACGAAAAGATCGTACGAGGAACATTTATCAAGGAAGCGTTCAGGTCTTTCGCCATTTTCTATCTGAAATAGAAGATAAAACCTCTTTACATACGTACAATCGTGTTCTTCAGGTTTAGAACCAGTATCCGTCATACGTCTTACGTTAAACGCTCATTCGTACGTTAAAACTGTTCGCTCCGGTATAAATTTCCTGTTTTCCACCTTTTATCGCAACATGCAAACACGCGTCTTATCCCAGTTTCTCCATTGATCAGATCTGATTAACTTTAGCCTGGAATACTTCTAATCGTCGATCGTTCCACGTTATGCAGATTACAGAATTCACTTAACCTGTGGAATTGCATTTTAATACTCGCTCTATCGCATGGCTGTTGAAATTTTTCAACATTCACCGAAGAAGAATCTAATTGGGCCGCATACAAAATATATTAGATGTTAGTTAACGCGTTGACTGCCACGCCGAAATCACATGTTTTGCTCAGGACGCCACGAAAGTATTTTTATTATTCTAAGCGTATAATGGCGAAATAATGATAAATATGGTTATATAGGACAACATTCTTACCCATGGGGCGTTTATCACGGGTGACCACCGTGGCGCCGTGGTGCACTCGATGACACTTGTTAACTATTTTGGAATATTTATTTACGTTGTGGCTATTTATGACGCTTGTGCGATGTGGTGTATACCTCAAACGGTATCATAGCAACGTAGTAAATAGATCTTCGTTTATTTTGACAAAGAAAAAAAAAGTTTTGGAACAAAGATTGCTAAAAGTCGGACTAAAAAGGTTACCACATATTGCTCAGATTGTATCGATCAGCCGCATCTATGTTTGAAATGCTTTAATACAGTACACCGGTAGATAGAAGATTTGATAAAACTTAATCTCTCATTTTTGATCTTCTAGTACAAATTTTGAATCGTCTATCCTCTAATCAGCGATGATGTTCAAAATTCATCAACTGTCAATTTTCATTCAACTTTTACAATTATGAACATTTGAAGTACTCCGGTCACCGATGACCACCGTGGCAGTCAATGTGTTAATGTGTATAAGTAACAAAATTTACTTAATTTTTTATTATAGCGTGGTCGAGTCTTGAAAAATATCGCTAAAAGTCACGTAACAATGTTAAAAGTTTAGAAATCTTGCAGAAATGAATTACTAGCTCCCCTGGGCAGCATGCTGCCCGCGGGGCAATGTTACAGCTCTTGAGGGCAACACGCTGCCCGCGGGGCCGCAGGTTGGACAAGTCTGTAATATCGTCTCCAATTTGATATTTTACCTCAACATGCAAACACATTCTATCCTAATTTCTCACATTTATTTTTCTCCATCGATCAAACCTAACTAAGCTTACTTTAGAATATTTCTAATCGTCGTTTATTCCCATTCCCCACTTCGCCCGAACAATTCCATTTTAATCCTCACTCTGCCGTTTCCAATCTAACTTTTTATTTCAACATGCAAATACGCATCCCGTTTCTTACACTCTTTTTCCATCGAAGAAATCCGATTAACTTTTTCCTAGAATATTCATAATCGTCCTTCATTCCACGTTTCTCAGACTCGTAGAATTCACTTCACCAGAACAATTCCATTCTAATCCTCGCTCTCCCGTTTCTAGTCTAATTTTTTATTTCGATATGCAAACATGCATCTAGTTTCTTACATTTTCTCTCCATCGATCTCATCTGACC